>NC_041385.1:233584787-233601195 GCF_002162155.2 Triticum dicoccoides | reverse complement strand
ACCCCACCCCCTAAAAATCGACTGACCCAAAAGTCGATTCAGTCGACTGAAGTGTAGCTAAATCGGAGCAGCATCGCAAGCAAGAGCAAGAGCGAGAGTAGCAGCACGAGCAAGAGCAATAGCAAGAGCAGACCAGGCAGGGGACCGAGAGCAAGAGAAAAGCAGCAGTGCGAGCAAGAGCTAAAGCAGCAACAGCTCCTACTGATGTGTACGTCGCCACCGAGGGAGCGATGCCGTGGAGGAAGTGGCCGGCGATGCCGCCGTGTATGGAGCCGCGTCATGTTGGCTCGGGACCGAGCGCCGGCAGCATCGTGAGATCGAATCAATAAGAAAATGCGGCGATTAGTGTACAACCTCTTTGGTGGCGCCGATTAGGCCGCAGCTTCATCCGAGGAAACGGTGATGATGATGCTCTTCTGGTGGTGCAGGTGAAGACGGTGGTGTGGGAATGGAGGTGGCGCGAAAGACGAGGGGAACATCGGGGCAGCTCCTTGGAGGTGGAGGACGGGGTGGCTGAACTGGCGGGACGACGAGATCGACGAGGGATCCTCATCCAGTACGGTGGACGAGGGACGTCGAGGTGTTACTGTGGACGACATCGTCGGGGAAGAGGCTTCGGCTGGGTGGCGGACGGAGCAGGGTGTGGGGTTTCATAGCGGGTTTTCACGGCCTCGGTGTACGAATGGGTGGGCGGATGGGATGGCAGTGGGGAACCATGGCTCAGGGACGTGCTTGTCTGAAATGTGGGGTAAGTTACGAAAGTACCCCCACCGATTTGAGGCGGTTCTTTCGGTTCAGGGGTACCATGGGCATTTCGCGTGTCGGGATTTCACAGGAGGTGGGAGTTTTCGCGCGCATTGTAATTTCAGAATAGCAAGGCGCGGGTTGAGATGGAGGGAGTTGTCGGAGCACAACGAGACAAAGATATATCTTAAATATTTCGGGCTAACAAGGCGCGGTTTGAAGAGGCGGGAGTTTCGCAGCACGATAGATAGAGACGCTAGCTTGAATTTTCGGCATAACAAGGTGCAGCTTGAAATTTCGGGAGAACAAGCTTAACGTGTACCCAAAAAAAGACAATTTGCACCTCAACACGCACAACACACACACAAACACCATTTATACTAGAGTAAGGTACACGTGCATTGCACGCATGAGATTTGGCAACCAAATTATGAATAAATACCACATTATAGCATGTAAGCTTTGAGTCATATATGCATGATGTAGATGTTCGTTTAATTCTTATAGTTCATTTCATTCAAAATCATCTAGTTTTTATAAGAAAGCTAATCTATTTAAGATTCATGGAATTGTGCGTTGTAAGACATAAAGTAAAAACAAATAATGGCAAATCATGTAGAAAAACCTTTGGGCAATTCTGATACGGAAGATTCTAGAACAAATAAGGAGTGCTTGTGTTTTCATGTTTGTGCATTATGCTTAAGTTCAACCATGGAGTCTTCTAGATTATACATGTGGCGAAATCTGGTGGAATCTAGATGATATCCAACGGCCAGTAGTGCTCAAATTTGCCATCTTTGGACCATCGGATTCGCCTGATCCAACGACCATCTTTCAAAGTTAAAGTTACCCGCACACAATATAAAAAAATATGAATATATATATAGTGGTATAGATATAGATATGTGATGCGAAAGCCGCCCATCATCTCCAATTAGAACAGTGTGTCCATGCACGGATGCGGCGTGGCCAAATGATGTCTGCCATCGGTATCTCAAATTCAAATCAGTCTGACCTTGTTCAATGTGTATACATTACAACATGCTCGTTTCCAAACCATACCGCGCAGATATCCGTTATATTCATGCATGCATGGGTTTCAAACATCAGGATCTCTTATTCAAATATTTGAATTCAACTTTACATTGATTATGACCTCACCTAGTCTTTTACACCCACACAGTTGTCTTCTCTTTATAATTGTACCACTAACTTTCTCTCATGCATGTATGCACACACACTACCAATCGGCATTATCCATCGCACACATGCAATCTTTTTCTTCAGGTCAGTCTCCCATGAAGGCACACACACCCACACACATCCCCCTCTCCATCATATCGGGCATTCTTTATCTCTCATGCGTGCATGCACAACGATCGATGTTCCTCTATGTATGTGTCTATATAGCTAGGTCTTTCATAGTTTTCCACACAAACCGATCAATCGATATATCTAGTGAGGTCTCACCCTCTTTCCCACGTCCACATCGATCAATCTATACCTCTCTATATAGTATTAACATATATAGCTAATATACCCACATTAATTATATATCCAACGTCCCCCTCTCACCATCTCTTAGACGTGTGCACAATGGCGAAGACAGGGGGCAGTAAGGGCCCTGCCCCCCCTAACATCACTATATATCGAGGCTAATATGAATGTGATCATTAGACAATTGCTGCTAAAAATGGTTTAAGTTCATGAACTGACCCTCCTCGTAAAGGATAGCAATGCTTGGCCCCCTAGCTCATTTATTTTTCATGGCTACGCCACTGCACGCAACAGCCCACGTTCTCGCCTCCTCTCTCTAAATATCGATCTCGCACTTGTGCATTCCTTCATAGTCTCCCTCCACTCGGCCCCTCGCACCATCTTCTAGCTCCCCACAGGATTTTGCCACGTGTACAATCTGGCAGACTCCATGGTTGAAGTTAAGCATAATGCACAAACCTCAAAACAACAGTGGTTCTTTTTTGTTCTAGAATCTTCCATATCATAACTGCCCAAATTTTTTTTCTAGTTGAATTGCCATTATTTGTTTTGACTTTATGCTTTACAACGCACAATTCCATGAATCATAAAATAGATTAAGGGCTTCTTTGATTCAAAGGATTCTCAAAGGAATTTTGGAGGATTCTAATCATTAGGAATTTTTCCTATCTTGGTTGTTTGATTCGTAGGATTGTAAACCATAGGAATTTTTCCATATGATTCATTTGCACTAGATTTCATAGGAAACATCCCATCCACTCAAACCTCTTTGAAAGAATTTTGCGTTTTTCTATGCACAATCAAACACTCGTACAATCCTGTAGGATTCAAGACGACATTCCAGTATAATCCCATGTTTTTCCTATTCCTGCGTTTTAGCTTTTTTATAAAAACTAATTGATTTTGAAAGAGATGAACTATAAGAATTAAACAAAGGTCTACATCAGGCATATATGACTCAGAGCTTACATGCTATAGTGTGGTATTTATTCATAATTTGGTTGCAACATCTGATGTGTGCAATGCACGTGTACCTTACTAGTACTTCGAGTATGTGCAAAACACGTAAATTAGAATTCCAATGGCACGCTACACAGTGTCTCTCTTACAGTTCAAGAAGCCACGTGGCACATGTGGAGGCGTTGTCGCGACCTCCTTGCATGGATTGATCACAGTGACGTGCTGCTGGTTCCAGAAGAATGTACTTGTCCTCCCTGAGCCATACTGGCGGTACATGCATGAAGCGAAGATGTGCATGCACTCCACGCACGCACTCATTCCCTCGCACGCACACGCGGGTACACGGGCGGACGCAATTTTATACCAAGATCCACCCCATGTGATAATTTGACGCGTGTAAAGTCGTTCACTTCATTGATGGTCAATTAATACAGCGCATGCAAATTGAGTGGACGTGAGGGCTGAAGAAAGACATTATTACTCCACTACGCGCATGCGAGTAGTTAAATCATGGGTTGCTAGTAGTACTTCCATTGGTCTCCTTCGTATTTTGTGCCAATTTTTGACAGTAACATAATATTTACGCATTTGAGCAGTGTAGTACTTGAAATTTATGTTCTGCTAAACTCATCGGGAGCCGTTTCGGGCCTAGAAACCAAAACCATCAATTAATCTTTACCTTGTTCCCATCACATTCGAAAGCCTGCTCACACCTACTAGTACGTACCAAACCTGAACGTGTTCCCACTATGCAGGTATTAGTACTGTGCTAGTACTTAGGTTATAAAAAGGGGAACT
The DNA here is from genome assembly GCF_002162155.2 of Triticum dicoccoides. Lineage (NCBI taxonomy): Eukaryota > Viridiplantae > Streptophyta > Magnoliopsida > Poales > Poaceae > Triticum > Triticum dicoccoides. The sequence goes on along the minus strand of NC_041385.1, from coordinate 233,597,196 downwards.
ACCTAACCGAAAATTACTCTACCTTTCCTCCTCATAAGTGCTTCTTCTTCGTCCGTCATTGCCATGGCCGGTGAGTAGAGCTCTAGGTCGAGAACTACTCGTAACAAGGGAGCGGCAACCAAGGCTGCGGAAAAAAAAGAAAGGGCTCGCTGCCATGCAGAGACCTCGAAATATCTCTCACGGGCAGGCGATGGCTCCCAGGAGCGCCCTAGCCGCGGAGGCGAACATGCCGAGCTGGCGGCACTGGAGTCGTTATCCCTCGACGGCATGCCCGATCAGCTCAATAAGCACCTCAATAAGCAGAAGGAGTTCATCCAAGGCTTGGTGGAGTTGCTGAAGGAGAGCCTCGACGACATGCCCACTGAGCTCAATAAGTAGGGGGAGTTGACCGCCGGCTTGGTGATGCTACTAAAGAAGAGCATTGCCTCGGAGAAGAAGGCGACCGGTGAAATCCTGCGACTTCAAGAGGACAAGGCGAAGCTCTACCACGAGATCAACCTGTTGAAGGAGAAGAACGCTGGCTAGAAGAAGCTGCATGAGAATAGTAGTTCCTCGATGAAGATGTTGCAGGCCCTCGTCATGGAACAAAAGGAGGAGTTGGCGAAGCTCCGCATCGAGCACCCGGCTGCTGTCAAGGTATGTAATGTGGCCATGGAATAGATGATGAAGGCTCGCGTCGAGAAATCCTGCGTCATGGACAGAATGAAGAAGATGGCGGAGGAGACGCGCAAGGAGATGGAGGTCGTGGAGGTGATGAAGAAGCAGTTACGACTCCATGACGAATTAGATCATTTGGGGTGATAATCTTCCTTATTCTTTTGCTCCTGTGTTTCATCTTTTGCTTCGGGTGTTTCGTCGCACGTGTCGCGTTCTCTGCGAGGCATGAATAGAACAATGCTTTTTTTAGGGAATGAATAGAACAATGCTAACAATGAGATGACTAGAAAATTAGATCATTTTTATCGCCATATGGCACTGGGCTGCCGTGTTTCGTGCTCCTCTGTCGCAGTACTACTCCAGTGGAAAACTTGAGTATACCGCACAGTTCTTTGCTCCTCCTCAGGTCGTCGGCGCACTTATACAAGCAGTCAAATCACAAGGCCCTGCCTTCCAGCAGTAATGAGCCGTCAAATCACGAAGGCCCTCGCCTCTCGTGAAACCGACCAAGCTAGACTGCCCCGCCCTCTAGCCTTTTAAAAAATGTATACTTTTGTACAGTAGTAGGAGTAGTATCGATGGATTGCGCCATGGAGCAAAACTTCAAATTAAAAAAAGGTGGTACATATAGAGAGCGCTAGTCACCAAATTATGCACATAGTACTATTAAAAAGGCTAGTCACAATAATGGTGTCCAGCCAACCCACCCCTCAAATAAAACTAAGCATCCTGGAATTCTTCGACAAAACTAAGCACCATGAAATTCTTTGACAACTAAATTGCTGGCTATATGATGTTGGCCATATATATTGTACGTATATGATGTGAAGAAACGAGTGGTAGTACTATACCAACTAAAAGATGAAATGTAAGAAATACTAGTATGTACGTACTGAAGAGTTAAAGTAACGAGAAGAAACATAACATAGTTCTGCTGGGGGCTCAGCACAACACACCCCTCAAATTAAATTAAGCACACCTAAAATTAAACTTTGCAACTATTCCGGTAGACACTGCATTAGAACCACCATGAGAAATGACACTGCCACCTTACTCGGAGTCCTCGTCCACGTCCTCGACTTCGTTCTTGTCCCTCTTCCTCTTGGCCGATACTTCTTTGCTTGAACCGCACTCTTGGCTCTTGCTCTTCATCCAACCCTTGTAGATATTGAAACAAAGGTAGCCATCCATTGCAGCGTAGTGGATGTGGTCTATATCTAGTACATTCCGCTGCCATGCATAACAATGAAACATGTATGGAGGTTTCTCCAGTTTGCCGTACGAAGGATGAACCATGGCTCCTGCCAGGGTCAGCATTGAAGGCTGACGAGAGGACACCAGTCGATTCTTCTGGAGGTCAAAGGTGTTGCCTACAACGAGGCCTATCTGACCCAGGACTTCTTTGTCGTTACCAAAGTCTACAGTAACGAATTTGACTAGGTTGCTCTCGAGGAAGTCCTTAAAATCCAGGCATTCAACGTCGGCATGGCATATGTGCTAGACCAAGCATAAGTCATGCACGCAAACTTGGATCACGACGGGATTCTTCCCCTCTTCGTCATTTAGATCCTTCTCTCGTCCCAGGACTGTGGTGTACTCAACATCTAGCCTAGCGAACCACTCAGCATCTGAGTTTTCGAACATGCGTCTGAAGCGAGAAAGGCATCCTTTCACCGTCGCGGAAGAATGGATGTAGATGATGTCAAACTCATCACTGGTGATGGTTCTAACCTTGTACTCACCGCCGGTCCTGGAGATTTGGGATGCCATGGATTTGGGAGGAGGGTTAGGATTAGTGGAACTGCCGTAATGTGAAATGACGGGACGACTAGGAGCGAACTGCCGTAATTAAAGGACATGTGGGGACGAGTAGGAGCGAACTGCCAGCGTGCGAATGGCAGGGTAGCGGCTTTCCATTCTCCCATGATACCGGCTTCCGAGAGCCCTTGGATCTAAGATCGAACGGTTGCATGGCGTGATTCTAGACCTATGGGTGAATATCCTATCCTGGAGGGTTATTCTGCAAATTTTTAGCAACTTAGCATGCGACCGTTTGATCTCAGATCCAAGGGCTGCCAGCAACCCCGTATCATGGTCACGCCTACCACTACCATCGTATCGCACGCGCGGTCGCACCCTTGGTGATTTAACACGGTGCGTTAGGCTATATGATGTTGGCATGTCATACATAGTCATCACTTAGTCACTCATACTACAACAAGGTTAGCTATAAGGTTGGCTATAAGTGTATTTTTTTATTTCTCTCTATCTCTTTCTTCATACTCCCTCCGTCCCATAATATAAGAACGTTTTTGACACTAGTGTAGTGCCAAAAACATTCTTATATTATGGGACACAGGGAGTACTATTATTTATTGCATTTGCTAAGGAGTGACCTCTTCCAATGAAATGGTGTGCTTATTAGTTTTTTGTTGCTAAGTTTGCTTCATTTAATTAGCTATAGACTAAAAATTGCCTTTTCACCTAGGTACACGTGCTTAGCACCATTTCTTCCTTGGGTCACCAAACTAGTCTCTTTCTTCTTGATTAACTTGCCACATCAGACTTTATGCCTATGTCGCAAGCTTAGCACCTGTAGGAGCAAGTAAGTACAATAGTGCACTTTACATGGCATTTTTGCATATGTGGAGGAAAGAGAGGCAAGGAAAAAGTGGAGAAGTGGGCTCTCATGCAAGAGCCAGCCTCTACTACATGGTGGAGCATTGGGAGAGGCACCTGTATGGAGGTGGTCAGGAATCGGGAGACTCACGCCAGTCGTAGCGCCGCAGTTAAAATGATAATGGAAGTCACATCACGAGCCCCACCTGTCCAGCGGTAACTTGCTGTCAAATCACACAGCCCTACGTTTGCAGCAGCCTACTCCCTCGTCTTCTCGCGTCTCTGTCGAACCAACTAGGCGGAACTGCCCCGCCTACCGCGTAGGAAAAGCCCCGCCCTCGACTTTTAAATAGTATAGTGTACTAATTTTGTATCCATGGATTGCGCCATGGAGAAAAACCTCTAGAAAACGGCAGTACACATGTATGGAGTATACAGCACGCCCGTCGCGTTCGCGTCGCACCCTAGACGGTCGATCGGTCTGGCATGGTGCTCTCCGAATGGAACGCGCGTCATATTGCGTTTGTACACACATGTGGGACCGCAACTGAGAACCGACCATAGGCACACTCCCCGGCCCCGCAAGTCGGGTGACTTAATAGAAGAGGGAGACGAGCGATAGTACTAGAGAAGTGTTGTACTATGTTGGTGCCTGGACGATCCCTGCAAGACACGGAAGATCAGTTCGTCCATGCATGTGACCAGACCCACTGCTGGCGCGTCCCGATCAGCCTGCCTTGCCGTTCTCTACCAAGCACCGCTGGCGAGGGAGGGCCTCCGACCCCTTCTTCCTTGTTGTCGTAGTGTGGGCAGATCCAGCCTCCCGCCGCCCACCTAGCGACATCCCGGCGACCATCGGGTATAACTTCCTTTGAAACCGGCCTTGCTCTACTTCCCGAGCTCCTGACGTCGCTGCATTTGTATCTTTTACTATTTCTCAGGCCCCCTCGTAGATAGGATCGATCGGTTGTTCGAAAACCACCTAATTTTTTTACGTTTAAGAGGTAAAACTAGTTCATGCACTCAAATCTAGTACTACTTGGTTCAAACAAGGAAGAAAGGGGTGGGGGTGGGGGAGGATTTGTTACCTAAATCTAGGACTTGGTTGAAAGAGGAAATAATGGGGGCGAAAAGTAGCAGAGACTGGCTATCCAACTGGTCTCTAGGTCTAATAGGGAAATAAAGGGAAATGTAGTACAAACTCAATATAAACCCAATCTATTGGTTGAAAAAGGAAAGAAAGTGGGGACTGGGGGACAAGTCAATAGAGTAAGTCCAGCACTAGATTTGCTAGCCTCACACAGTATAAGGTGGCTATACCAAACAAAAATGGGACCAACCCAGATATCCTGTTCTGATGTTTGTTGCCCCGAGCCACTCTTATGTAATGCCACTCGTAAAATGTAGCAGTCACACTGTTAAAAGTAAGGACATGTTAAACCAATGTTGTTTTCAATGTAATGCCTCCAGTAATATGAATCAATGGCACTTTTTTACATGTCCTGCTAAATTTCCCATTAAGATAAGTTGGTTCTTTTTGTTAGAAATGCAACTGTCCTGGTCCGCCTACTCTCCCGTGCCCAAAGTAATGTCGTATTTAACGGTTGTCATAGTTAATCCTAATGCCCACACTAATATCTAGCAATTCCACTACTTTAGAAATTGCTACTGTCCTTGTAGGATTGCCATTCAGATAAGGAGCATGCTTCTTTTCATTTGATGCATGTTTCATCACTTGTTAGTCACCCTCCTTTCCACCTTTTTTGTGCAAACAGAGATATACATTTCACGCTCGATCTTAGTTGAACTGCACAAATGATATCCAGATTATAGTTGAGCGTTCCAGGAGCTTCACAACCAACCTTGATGTTTCTCAATTTTATTGCAACTAATGAAGAAGAAGCTCTATGGGTTTCGTTTTCTGATGGAAATGGAACCGGGGATGGAGCCCTTTTCTTAAAAAATTTTTGAAGAAGAAGCTGCTAGCTCACGGGACATTGCTTCATTTTAGGTGAACTGCACCAAAAGGTCCCATGAATTGAATCATCCATGTTGGTGACTGAAAGAGCCAGCTTCAACATCCTAGTCTAAGCACCCCCGGCCTCCATCCTTGCGACGCACCGTACACCTCGTTTGCCACCTGCTCGACCCTAGTGTCACTTATAAAATGAAGTAATAATACAGTTAAAATAGAGCGAGTGTCATGTCTATCATTTCATTTCCAATGTAGATAAAGAAAGTGCTTCTCTTTGTTAATGTATGTTTCATCAACTAGTCCCATTGTTAATGTTTAAGTGTTTCTGCAAACTAGGGTGCTTAATTTTAGTTGATCTGTACAAAAATAGAGATTTGAATGTCTCAAGGCGCCTCCTTGTACTACCATTGTACATTGATGTTCATCACTGGCAGAAGGTGTATCTGGGAGACTTGGGACAATGTCCAGTATGAGGCGTACCGTATGAGGCATCGTAGGGCCCATCTCGCCCTCGCAGCATGGCATACTATGATACTATCGCAATATTTTCTTCTATTTATTTTGTGTGTTTCATCAACTAGTGCCACTATAATGTAATCACGCTTTTTCATTATCTGTGCAAACAGGGTTATTCAGCTGCATTTTGGTGGAACTGCACAAATGTACGTATGGAACCGGCATGTATGCAGAGTGTGAGGTGTGCCAAGTAAAAATTACCGACACGAACCATGCTGCATGCACGCATTGGCATCCACCACCACCAGTGGGATGTGTGGTGCTCTCTATGAACGATTCTTTCTTGGCAGCAAATCCTCTAACCAAATACTAGTAGCTTATATTGGCAGTTTTCTAGGGAGTACTCTTTTCTGAAAGAAGCACCAATCTATTTTTCTTTATTTGTACAATGTGTCACAACTTTGACCCAAAGGTCCAGAGCTATTTTAGGGTGATTGGCGTAGTACTCGGAGACTGATTGTAAGCATGATTTTCATTAGCTGTCACACTAAGTGTAAGCATGAGAAGGTGGAACATTAGGTTAGTGCGAAGCTTACATTAAACCCTACCGCCGCCGTTGAAAGGAGGCGAGCATCGAGGGAACCGTGGAGAACGGCAGGGAAGCGACGTCGCGCCATCCGGCCTCCTCTTGTGGTGGGAGAACGAATACTCCTGTGGCTCCGGCTGGCTCTGCATCCTCATGAACGGCACACCATACTCGATCGATTTATTATCCTTTGGGTGCTCGACCTTCGACCTGTACGCCCACCACCTCCGCCTGACTGTTGCCTCGGGCGAATTTGTCTGCTCCATCGCCCAGAGGAGATACTCGATGAGGGCTGCGGTGTGACTGCCGCCGAGGAGTACATGTACATCGCCGCCCTCATCGCCGCCGTCTCGCTCTTTCGCATACATTGCCACATGGCCCGCACCGTCCTTGAAATCTCCCACTCATTGTCAAACCAAGTAAGGATCTCCTTCAACCTGGCTAACTTTGCTTGGTCGCCGTCGGCGATCTGCCTGATTCGCTGCTGCATCCTCTCCATAGATGTCCTTCTGAGTGGTCCGGTGCTAGCTTTGGAAGATGGGAGGAGAGACGATGGTCTTGCAATAGAGAAGAGGGAGAGGCGAGACGGTGGTTTTGGAATGGAGATGATGGAGAGGAGAGGAGGTGGTTTTGCAATGGAGAAGATCATAAGAGGGAGAGGTGAGACGGTGGTTTTGGAACGGAGATGATGGAGAGGAGAGGAGGTGGTTTTGCAATGGAGAAGAGGGAGAGGAGCGTGCGGCAGCAATTTAGGATTGGACGAGAGGGCCGGCGCGCTGTGACTGGATCAAAATCAAAATCAATTTACCCTTCAATTAAGAAAGCGACCCCACATTAACTAGTCTCCCTTTTATTCTGGGTCATAATTGACCATGATTTTCGCACATAAAATATACCTTATACGTTGCAAAAATAATATAATTTGAAAGTACATTCAGATATGAACCAAACGATACAATTTTTGGTACATGCATTCACATTTTGCTTGTCAAATATAGTATGTGGTCAAACTTTGACCCAAAATACGCAAAACAACAAAAAATACTTCTAAGACCAGTGCCGCTCTTCCGCTCTTCTCCTCTTAAACCACCACCGCTCCTCTCCTGTTCCAATCTAAATCCAGCGCCGCTCCTCTCCTCTTCCATTTCAAAACCACCGCCCCTCCTCTCCTGTTCCAGTCCAAAACTAGCGTCACTCCTCTCCCGTTCTAATCCAAAACCACGCTACTCTTCTCCTCTTCCATTCAAAAACCACCACCGGCGAGTGAAGGTGTTGTGGAGAAGTAGATCGATGGAGCCGTACAACCGATACGTGAGGATCACAGACGGCGACCCTGTGAAGCTAGCTAGGATGTTGGAGATACAATCTTGGTTTGACAACAAGGACTAACTAGCGGTGACGGCAACATCCATGGCCAAATATCTGCAACAGAGCGAAAAGGCGGCGATACTCCCGGAGGGAGTCGCGCCGGAGTACATAGAGCTGCTCCTCTGGGCCATGGAGAAAATAGATTCACCGAATCCGATCGTGAGGGAGCGGTGGTGGGATTATCGATCCCAGATGGAGCATCCACCAGAGATTGAAGGATCGAGCATCTACAGGGTGCCGTTTGTGAGGGTGTTCTGCCAAAGAGCGAACCGGTGGAGTCTTCGTCGACCGAACCCAACTACAAGAGGAGAAAAGCAGTTGGCCCGATGACGCTTCCCCGTCATCCTCTCCCTCACCGTTCACATTGTCTCACGGGGCGGCTGTCTGCCGCCGAGGAATAGGAGGGGACTGCCCCCCCAGCCCAATAGTAGGGCAGGTTGTGAATTGTCAGGAGGAGCTTAGGGTTGTCAGCATTTGCAGGTTGTGAATTGTGTTTTGTGTTGTGTATTTTGAGAGTACTTTCATATATGAATGTCTTTTGAATTTCATATTTCCAGTATTGAGCATATGAAGTATTTTATGAATTCTAGAGATCTATTTTTAGCACTTAAAAAATGTAGTTTCATAGGAGTATAAAAGTGCAGACAATATGATTCTCAGAGAAGAAACTGCAAGTTTCAGTTTCAGATAAGAAAGTGCAAGTTCAGTTTTAGATAAGAAACTGCAACTTTTAGAGGCAGAGCATTTATATTAACACAACCTTTTCAAACAGGGTTAACATCATGTTGGAAGTTTTATTCATGGTCGAAAATGGAACTACCAGCCAGTTAACATCATGCTGATCAACACTCATGCATAGCCCAGTTATTTTTGTTTTGGGTTAATTTGATAAATGCCACTCCAAATCTGGTGTATCCGAGAAATGCCACTGCAATTTCCAAACTTTGAAAAATGCCATTTCATGCCATTTCTAGTGGCATTTTTCGAAGTCTGGAGTGGCGTTTTTCAAAGTTTGCAAAAATTGCAGTGGCATTTTTCAAAGTTTGGAAATTGTAGTGGCATTTTTATGAATCGCCATAACTGGAGTGGCATTTATCTAATTTGTTTTGAGACGGAAGCAGGGTGTCAACTAGGCTGTGCGGGACACTCTGGCCTGTCTAGACAACCTTTTCTTTTATGTTTCCCACAGACCAGCCTAGTAGTTTTTTTTTCTTTCTGAAAATGGCTAGCCTAGTTTTTTTGTGATTTGTCAAGTAAGTCGCTTTATCAGGCCTGTTGGGCTGCAAATCTTTTAAGACGAGGAGAGCTTCATTTGGCTAGCCGAGAAAATGGCCTATCAGTAATGAGAAATGGGTTGTACATTTTTAAAACACATCAAACCGGCAATTAGTTTCAAATATCTTTTTTTTCATTTCGAGATTTTCAATTGCATTGATTTTTATGCGTGGACAATTTATTGGATTTTATATTGATATACATTTATTTTTAAAATCAGTCTGAATGTGACTCGAAATTTCGGCATTAAAAACAGTTCGGACCGCACCGACATATGCAAAATTTCGTATAATTTTTTAACCGTGGCCACAATATGGGCTGTAATGCTAACAAAAAGAATATGGGCTCCAAAAAAACCTATAAGAATTAGCAAATGGGTTGTATATTATTTGAAATAATGGCAGATGGCTTGTATGCTATTTTCCACAGATTTGAGGCTTTCCTAAAAAAAGGTTGACGCACAAGCAGTGACTATTGAATGTCCATCCAATGGCCGTCGTGCTTCTTCAATCTCTGCTCTTCCTTCTCCAGCCGCTCAAACAAGCGCCGGCGAGACTGCCTACTCCCTCCTCCCTGCGGCCGACTGTGCTGCCGCGCAGGCCTCACCGCCCCACCGTACTCCCATCGCTGGCCTAGCCGTCCGTCTACTCACCCACAATCCCACACCTATTGTTATTCTCCAGCGATGGCAGACGAACCAGTAAAACCTCGTACAGTCGTACTCCCCTCCACGTGGGAAACAACTGTCGAGCCTTCCCTGGCTCTGTGTCGTTCCTTTCCTAGGCCTCGCCGTTGTCCACCGCCCTGGTGCTCTCGGCGTGGCATGGTCAACGACCGACATGCATCTGAAGTGGACTATACGTGGAGAGGCTGACAGCTGGGTCCATGGCCGCACGCAAGGAAATGCCTCCTTATTACACGCAAAATAATGATTCCTCCACCTGGCATCTAGGACCCACCGAAAGGGCCTCTGTATTTCGCGAAAAAAACGTTACCGCCACTGACAGCTCGGACCCACCAGCTATATCATCGCACGCAAGGAAGTGCCTCCTTATTACGCACAAAAAAATGAATACTCCCCCTACTAGCTGGGACCCAGTATAGTGGGCCTACTAAGTTGACGGGGATGAAGGGCTTTGTCAACTTAGTCAATATGCACGATTCTAGCTCGACTGACCGTAGATGTCCATCCAACGGCCGTAGTGCTTCTTCAACCTCTGGTCTTCTTGCTCCAGCCGCCCAAAGCAGCGTCGGTCGTGCCGCATGCTCCTGCCTCCCATGGCCGGTTGTGCTGCCGCGGAGGCCTCACCGCCCCCATACTACTCCCACCGCTGGCAAGGCCATCCCTCCACTCCACTCACCCACACCCCCTGTTATTCTGCGGCGATGGCAGCGTAGCCGAACTAGTGAACCCTCGTACTCCTCTGTGCCTGGGCATCCACTGCCGCGTCTTCCCCGGCTCCGTGTCGTCCCCTTCCTAGGCCTCGCCGTCGTCCACCGTCGTGGTGCTCTCGGCGCGACGTGGTCAATGTGGTCAATGACCGAATTCCATCGGAAGAGTACTGTACGTGGAGAGGCTGACAGCTAGGTCCACGGCATCTGCAAGGAAGTGCCTCCTTATTACGCGGAAAATAATTATTCCTCCACCTGGTAGCAGGGACCCACCGGACGGGCCACCAGTATTTCGTGAAAAAAATGTTTCCCCCCTGACTGCCGGGACCCACCGGAAGGGACACCGTATTTCGCGAAAAAAAACATTTCCCCCTGACTGTTGGGACCCACCAGACGGATCACCGTATTTCGTGAAAAAAACGCCCCCCTGCTGTCAGCTTGGACCCATCGGAAGTGCCTCCTTATTACGCACAAAAAAATAAATACTCCCCCTGCTAGCTGGGACCCACCATGGTGGGAGGCTGACTTGTGGGCCTACTAAGTTGACTGGGACGGGGGCCTTTGTCAACTTTAGTCAATATGAATGATTCTAGCTCCAGTGACCGTATGATGTCCATCCAACGGCCGTAGTGCTTCTTCAACCTCTGGTCTTCTTGCTCCAGCCGCCCAAAGCAGCGCCAGTCGTGCCGCATGCTCCTACCTCCCGTCGTCGTCTGTGATGCCGCGGAGGCCTCACCGCCTCCTACTACTCCCACCGCTAGCCAGGCCATCCCTCTACTCACCCACACCCCCTGTTATTCCGCGGCGACGGCAGCCTCACACCGCACCCGGACCAGTGGACCCTTGTACTTCTCTCCGCGTGGGCATCCACTGCCGCGTCTTCCCCGGCTCCGCGTCGTCCCCTTCCAAGGCCTCATCGTCGTCCACCGCCCTGGTGCTCTCGGCGCGGCGTGGTCAACGTGGTCAAGGAACGACTTCCATCGGACGTGGACTGTACGTGGAGAGGCTGACAGTTGGGTCCATGGTCACAGCTAGGAAGTGCCTCCTTATTACCTCCACCTGACAGCAGGGACCCACCGGACAGGCCATTGTATTTCGCGAAAAAAACGTTTCCCCCCTGACTGTTGGGACCCACCAGCTACATCTTCGGACGCAAGGAAGTGCGTCCGAAAAAAAAAACGATTCACCTTCCTGACTGCTTGGACCCACCAGCTACATCTTCGCACGCAAGGAAGTGCCTGACAGTCGGGACCCACCTGGTCAAAGTGTATGTAGCGTTGTCATTCTTGTCGCGAACGTGTATGTACATATATATTGGTCGATGTAGAGGCGCGCACGTGTCGTAGTAGAGGCGCGCACGTGTCGTAGTAGAGGCGCGCATGTAGCATGTACACATACGTACAGCGGCCAGTGTGCAAGAAAGAAAATACGGCCACACGGGCGGGGTCTCGAGCGCCTACTCGCGCATACGTACGGCCAGGGCTCGTGTACATGGCTGATTCGGAATGGAGAAACAGCGTCCTCGTCGTGTTCATGGGGAGCCAACCGGGTGGGTCGGATCGGAATGCGTCGTCATGTTCATCGGGAGGGCTTGGACGGAACAGGCGATGGAAACGAGGCCTGGCGTACCGATGAATGGAAGAAACGGCCTTGTGTTCGACCGGCCACGTTCGAAACAGGATCCTGTTCATCGGGAGGGGTGTGGCGTACCGCAAAACAGAGGAAACAGACCTCCTACGGTCGAAACGGGGGTCCTGTTGATCGGGGGGTGTGGCGTACCGTAAAACAGACGAAACGGACTTGTGTTGGAGCGCTACGGTCGAAACGGGGGTCCTGTTCATCGGGAGGGGTGTGGCGTACTGCAAAACGGGACACCATGGGATAATGTTTATCTCCACCGTCGACCTCCTCCAGCCTCCACGGGCTACCGTCGACCTCCTCCAGCGTCCACGGGCTCCTGTTCATCCAGCCTCCATCGCGCGCTACTCCACCGGCTACTGTTCAACCACCCCTCCATGGGCACCCCTTCACCATCTACTATTCATCCAGCCCTCCACGGGGTCGTCCTGTTCATCCAGAGG
>NC_041385.1:233572187-233584152 GCF_002162155.2 Triticum dicoccoides | reverse complement strand
GATCGGCTTCAGTTAGCAGCAGTAGCGAAAGAATCGCTCGATCGGGTTCAGTTAACAGCCATCGATCGATCGCTCAGGTTCAGTAACGCGTAGCCTGCAGTGCAATCGCTCGGGTTCAGTTAGAGCCCAACGCCTCACTCGGGTTCAGTTAGAGCCAACGCCTCGCACACACACGCGTACGTGTATGAGAGAAACGCGCATCGCTCGGCCCCCGACCACCCACCATAACCGGTAACTCCCTGAAATTTTCCTCGCCCTCGCTTCTACCACGGTTTTTCTGTCATGGACGGCCCAAAGAATGTCATGCAGCTGCGTCTCCGGCCCGCCCAAGATGAAAAGCCCATTTTCTGTCATGATTTTTTGTCATAGAAGTAGGAGCCCACCACATCTATGATGATACCGGGTTTTATCACAATTATCGTCATAGAAGTGTCATATGTATGACAGAAAATTTTTTGTTCAGCCCAAAATGTCACGGATGTGTCTTTTTTTTTGTAGTGTTTGTTCCCGTGTGCTAGACATTTTGGTTTAATGCACTCGGGGATGAAGGGAGGAGCAACCATCACCAACAGTCGAATATATACACCACATGAGCTGCGAATTTTCAAAAAAAACTTGACGGACCAATAGTCAAGCCGAGCTGAATAATAACGATCTAATTTAGTTTTTGTAGTACATATATTAAATTTTAGAAGTTTAATCTTTGAGTTATGAACATAGGAAATGTTGTCGGACGAAAGTCTCGCGGAGTGCTCCTGGTGTGGCGACAACCGGGGTTTCTGCGACAGGCCTCACTTGGTAGAAGGTCGGCGCTTCAGCATTAAGCTCCAGGAAGCCTTCGATGTTGAAACGGTACGCTACGACGCAAAGTGTTTTTTTCGTAATTAAGCTCGACTTCTACTACTTCAACGTGTAATTTTCCTCTTTTACAATTAGACTAGCTTATCCCATGCCATGCAAGATGCTATGTCTTGGAGAGGATGGATTTTGAAGATCATGAGAGTATGGAAACAAAGAAAATTCACCTAAGGACCCATCATGGTATGGATTTTGAGATAAATCTATACAATTCTGAGAGCGTATCCCATTTTGGTTGCCTGGATTGGGAAGCACTTTGCAAGATGTATGATTTTCAAGAGAGTATGCTTGCCACCATGGATCTTGGTGATCCTGACATCGAGGAAGACAATTTGGACATTTGGGTCCTTGTTGATACACTTTCGATTCTACCGCTATGTGAGTTTCTCAAACATAGTTATTAAATAATTTATATTGTTTATTTCAAAATAGTTGACAACTTATTTCCATTGATAGCTTATTTTCATTCTTCAAAGAATGTGCGGAAGATGGTAGACAGAACTTACTACACCGATGGCTCTGAGTTAACTTATCAAGAGAAAAATCATCTGGTCGCATGTTGTACTGATCTTGAGAATTACAATATTTATTATCAAACTCCTCCACATTATGGTCAATATGTTCCACTAGTGCACATGTTGAACTATGCTAACATCCATGGAGATGTCATGGTAATATTTTTAGTATTACGACATTTGTGCATCTTTTGCATAAATTCTTCTAAAACTGAACTACATTGCTAACTACGAAGTTATTACTATGTTTTTCAACAGATAATCCCGCAGGAGCATGTGCCTCATCTGATGTTTCAGAAAGGTCGCCTTGATGTTTTGAATATAAGGCCAGGTCATCCTACGAATCACTCCTGTTCATATCGAATTTCTAAAACCAATGAAGACATGACAATCAAAGATTGGGAAAAATGTATGGTCACTCATAGGGAACTACTTGGAAGCAACATTAGGCAAAGGTCAAGAATTGGAGACAGGATAATCTCCATTCTCCATAATGGAGAGTCATAGCCTATCTTGTTTTATGCTATTTTACCTAAGAGAACCTAGTAGATCCTATGAGAGAGAAGTAGGTCCTAGGTACAGTGTGTTATTATGTGGTACAACGTGTTAGAGTTGATGATGAGGAGGAGTTGCGATTATGACTACTGAGTACTAACCAACTTGCTATGTGATGTCTCATTGAACAAAATGATGATCATGAGGAGGTGTTATATGACAATAATGTATTATGATGATAAGTTGTTAATGATATGATGATGATGATATATTATGTCATTGGGTGAAAGAACCACGGTTTAGTTTCAAGTGCATGGATCCAAAATGGTCACTTTGGATCCATGCACGTGAAACTAATCCATGATGCTTTCACCCCATGATGTAGTAACTCATTCAGATGTGAAAACAATCTCTAAATTGCTACTGTATGAAAACTTGTATAATGGAGTATGAATACAAAATAAAACAAAAAAATTAAATACCCAACAATAGTAGTAGCGCGGGTAGGGAGGCGCGCTACTAGTAACTACCAGTAGCGTTGTGCACCAAAAGCACTACTGCTAAGCACGTATAGCAGTACTGCGGGAAAGCACATGCTACTGATAAACTTTAGCTGTAGCTTTCTATCAGTAGCGCGCTACCCCGCGTTACTTATATACCTAAAACCGGTGCTACTGCTAGCCTTTTCCCTAGTAGTGTGCCTGCCCGCTTCAACACCAGGCCGGCTTGAGAGCCGGCCTGACTGCCTGTCTGCCTCGATGCCTGGTCTGTCGGGTCCGACCGGTCAGGACCCCCTTCGAGCACCCGGAGGCTCGAAGGCTACCCCCAGCGGGCGTGCTGGCGCGCTCCGCGAGCGCCAAGGCGCGCCGGCTATCTTTGTCAACCTCCGCCTCGTCTGCAACAAAGCAATATGAGCTCCTCACCCGCATACTTTCGCACCACGTGCAAACATGGATAACCCCAAGCGACCTTGGGGGCTATCTTCGCATTTTTACCGGTTGCACTACTGTTCGCCCTGGCGCCAGCCAGTGTTGGCCCGGAGGCTTGCCGCTTGGCCTGAGACGTTCGTTCCCACAGATGGCTTAGTAGCGTGCATGGTACCAAAGGACCACTCTTCGTCTCAGCTATAGACCGCAACACGGCTGTCCGGCTAGCAAGAGAAAACGCTAGAGGCCACCCACGCGAAACACGTCTGGGGAGAAAATGGTTCGGGCGACCCTGCCGTTTGCTTTATGAGCATCTGCTCGGTCCAGTCTACTCCCGAAAGTCTGTGTACTGTATGCTTCACTACGCGGCCTACTCTCAACCACAGACCGCCGCGCGGCTGTCCGGCTAGCGAGAGCACAAGCCAAAGAGCGGAGGACACATGAAAAAGACTGAAGGGGGCTCAGACGAAACCGAGTCGGCACCCTCCACATATGCACTGCTAAAACCAAGCATTTAATATTGTTGCACCCGTCTAACCCTACCTTTTGCATGATCTCTTCCGTGGGGAATCCCCCTCCTCGCCCAGAGGCTCGGAGGCTACACCCAGTGGCTGCGTGATACGTCTCCAACATATCTATAATTTATGAAGCATTCATGTTATTATATTATCTGTTTTGAATGTTTCTGGGCTTTGCTAAGCACTTTTATATAATTTTTGGGACTAACCTATTAACCGGAGGCCCAGCCCATATTGATGTTTTCTTGCCTATTTTAGTGTTTCGAAGAAAAGGAATATCAAACGGAGTCCAAACGGAATGAAACCTTCGGGAAAGTTACTTTTGGAGCGGAAGCAATCCAGGGGACTTGGAGTGCAAGTCAGGGAAGCTTCAAGGAGGCCACGAGGCAGGGGGCGTGCCCTCCACCCTCGTGGGCCTCTCAAGGCTCCCCCAACCAACTTCTTTCGCCTATATAAGTCCATATACCCTAAAACCTTCGAAGAACACAATAGATCGGGAGTTCCGCCGCAGCAAGCCTCTGTAGCCACCAAAAACCTCTCGGGAGCCTGTTCCGGCACCATGCCGGAGGGGGGATCCCTCACTGGTGGCCATCTTCATCATCCCGGCGCTCTCCATGACGAGGAGGGAGTAGTTCACCCTCGGGGATGAGGGTATGTACCCGTAGCTATGTGTTTGATCTCTCTCTCTCTCTCGTGTTCTCTCTATGGCACGATCTTGATGTATCGCGAGCTTTTCTATTATAGTTGGATCTTATGATGTTTCTCCCCCCTCTACTCTCTTGTAATTGATTGAGTTTTCCCTTTGAGTCTTTAAGGATTTGAGAACACTTGATGTATGTCTTGCCGTGCTTATCTGTGGTGACAATGGGATATCACGTGATCCACTTGATGTATGTTTTGGTGATCAACTTGCGGGTTCCGCCCATGAACCTATGCATAGGGGTTGGCACACGTTTTCATCTTGACTCTCCGGTAGAAACTTTGGGGCACTCTTTGAAGTACTTTGTGTTGGTTGAATAGATGAACCTGAGATTGTGTGATGCATATCGTATAATCATGCCCACGGATACTTGAGGTGACAATGGAGTATCTAGGTGACATTAGGGTTTGGGGTATTTGTGTCTTAAGGTGTTATTCTAGTACAAACTCTATGATAGATTGAACGGAAAGAATAGCTTCGTGTTATTTTACTACGGACTCTTGAATAGATCGAGCAGAAAGAATAACTTTGAGGTGGTTTTGTACCCTACCATAATCTCTTCGTTCGTTCTTCGCTATTAGTGACTTTGGAGTGACTCTTTGTTGCATGTTGAGGGATTGTTATTTGATCCAATTATGTTACTATTGTTGAGAGAACTTGCACTAGTGAAAGTATGAACCTTAGGCCTTGTTTCCTAGCATTGCAATACCATTTACGCTCACTTTAATCAATAGTTACCTTGCTGTTTTGATATTTTTCAGATTACAAAAACCTATATCTACCATCCATCTTGCACTTGTATCACCATATCTTCGTCGAAGTAGTGCACCTATACAATTTACCATTGTATTGGGTGTGTTGGGGACACAAGAGACTCTTTGTTATTTGGTTGCAGGGTTGTTTGAGAGAGACCATCTTCATCCTACGCCTCCCACGGATTGATAAACCTTAGGTCATCCACTTGACGGAAATTTGCTACTGTCCTACAAACCTTTGCACTTGGAGGCCCAACAACTTCTACAAGAAGAAGGTTGTGTAGTAGACATCAAGCTCTTTTCTGGCGCCGTTGCCGGGGAGGTGAGTGCTTGAAGGTATATCTTTATATCTTGCAATCGAATCTTTTAGTTTCTTGTTTTATCACTAGTTTAGTCTATAAAGGAAAACTACAAAAAATGGAATTGAGTTTGCCTTAGACGCTTCATATTGTTAATATCTTTCATGAAAATGATGGAAAGGAAAATTGTGCTCGAGTGCTAGAAGAAGAAGTCTATAAAATATTTGGTACTAAGTCTTTGAATGATGAGCATGATTGCAATGTTGTTAGTATGAAATCCTTGAATATCCATAGTACTAATGATGATTGCACTAGTTATGATGAAAATGTCTCCTATAAGCATGCCGATTTTTGTGGAGTGAATTGGGTTTGCAAGTACACACCAAATAGGGAAAATAGATATTGCAAGAGGCATAAGCATTTATAAACTAAATTGTTGCAAGCAAGGCTAGATAAGAATGCTGAAAATTCACATTTCCTTTGCCGTACTTGTGAACTTTGCAATGAACGTGGTCATTTACATCTCCGATGCAAATTATTTCATGATCGAATCGTGTCCAAAAATTGTGATGATTTGATTTCCCTTCCACATTATAATGAACTTAGTTTGCTTTTGGGTTATGAAGAAATGAAACATTTAACTAAGAATCTTCCAGAATTTGTCCTTAAGAAACCCTTCGATTTTGATCTAGAGAATATTTATATGTTTTGTGTGGTGAATTGCATTGAAAATCCTTATATTGCCAATTACTTAAAGAAGAGAAAGCAAATAGAAGATGAAGAGAATACTAATGAAAGGGAAGAGAGTTCCCAATATCCTCCTATTATTTCTTATGATGAATCAGGTAACGAGGAGGAGCTTTCTATTCAACCAATATCATCAATAAGGAGCTCAAAGAAGAAGGTTGAACCCACACATAATGTGAAGAAGAAAAAGAAAAGAAGGAGCAACAAAGGTTAAAAGGTATCTCTCTCAAATGATCTTGCTCCTAGTACCCATTGTGATGATGATCATTGCTACTATTGGTGCTATCCATACTATTAATGATGAGAGAGATTATGCTTATGATATGAAAAGGCCCAAGCTTGGGGAAACTGTGTTTGATGAGGATGAAATATTTGAGAATATATTTTCTGAAATTAATGTTTGTCCCAAGCGTGGGGATGCTACATTTAATGAAGATGATATTTTTAGCCTCCCATGTTTTGATATGCAAAGTTGTTATGATGATAGCATGCTTCTTACCTATGATGATTATATTAATGAAAGTGGGTTTGGAAGAGTGTCAACATTAGGAAGTAATGATACCACTATTTTGGAGGATGTTGAATCTTATTGTGATGAATATGAAAGTGGATTTGGAAGAGTGTCAACTTTATTTAGTGATGATTCCACTATCTTGGAAGAGGTTTCAATCGATTATGATAAGAACAAAGTTGCTACTTATGATGATTATTGTGATGAAACTTATGCTATAAAAAGTAGTGATGATTATATTTGTAAAACCTGTCATGATTATGATTACCCTTTTTCTGAACATTACTCTTTTAATGTGGAAACAATTTATAGTATTCAAGTCTCTTATGATACTCCCACTATTCCGAATGAGAAGAATTTTGCTTATGTGGAGAGTAGTAAATTTCTATGCAAGTAGATCATGAAAAGAATGCTTTAGGTGCTGGTTATATTGTTGAATTCATTCATGATGCTACTAAAAATTATTATGAGGGAGGAACATATGCTTGTAGGAATTGCAATAATATCAAGTTTCCTCTCTATGTGCTTAAAATCTTGAAGTTATGCTTGCTTTGCCTTCCTATGCTAGTTGATTATTGTTCCCATAAGCTGTTTGATCCCAAAATCCCTATGCATAGGAAGTGGGTTAGGCTTAAATGTGCTAGTCATATCCTTCATGATGCTCCCGATATGTTTCAATTCTTATCTTTTATGTGAGCATCATTGTCATCAACATGCCTAGCTAGAAAGGCATTAAAGAAAAGCGCTTGTTGGGAGACAACCCAATATTTACCCTTACTGTTTTTGTGTCTCCACATGATTATGATACTGTAGTAATTATGTTTTATAGGTTTTGTTTCAATAAAGTGCCAAGTAAGACCTTTAGGATAACTTATGGTGATAGTTGTGTTGATCCTGCTGAAAATCAGAAACTTTTGCACCCAGTAAATTATGTTTGATAATTCACAGAAACGTGCTTCTGATCTTATTCGTTTTGCTCTGGATTGGTACACAAGTTTCTTAGGACTTCCTAATTTGGTAGGATTTTTGGAGTTCCATAAGTATACGTTTGATACAGATTACTACAGATTGTTCTGTTTTTGACAGATTCTGTTTTCTATGTGTTGTTTGCTTATTTTGATGAATCTATGAGTAGTATCGGAGGGTATGAACCATAGAGAAGTTGGAATACAGTAGATATTACACCAATATGAATTTATAATGAGTTCACAACAGTACCTAAGTGGTGGTTTTATTTTCTTATACTAACGGAGCTTAGGAGTTTTCTGTTGAGTTTTGTGTTGTGAAGTTTTCAAGTTTCGGGTAAAGATTCGATGGATTATGGAATAAGGAGTGGAAAGAGCCTAAGATTGGGGATTCCCAAGGCGCCCCAATGTAATATTCAAGGACAACCAAGAGCCTAAGCTTGGGGATGCCCCGGAAGACATCCCCTCTTTCGTCTTCGTTCATCGTTAACTTTACTTGGAGCTATATTTTTATTCACCACATGATATGTGTTTTCCTTGGAGCATCATTTTATTTTGTTAGTATTTTCTTGCTGTTATAATGTTTTGCATCTATATTTTCAATAAAAATGTCAAGGATAGCCTTTACCATGCTTATTTTGCTAGTATACATGTTGCTGTTTGAAAACAGAAAGTTTACCGCTATTGCAAAAATTCCCTAGAAAAGTCAGAGAATGTTATAATGTTGAAACTTTTTGCATAATGAGCTCTGATAAATGTTCTACAGTGAGGTGTTTTTCTCATAATTTTTGGAGTTAGGGAAGTATGATGAATCTTGCATTCTTTACAGACTATACTGTTTTGGCAGATTGCTGTTATGTTTGTGTTGTTTGCATATGTTTACTTGTTTAATGATTCTATTTGAGAATAGGAGTATTAAATATGCAGAGACATTTAGTATACAATGTTGAATAATAATTTTAGTGATTTGTTACAGTAGAAAATGATAAGGTTTTTGCATTGATTTATACTAACTTATCTCACGACTTCTTGTTGAGTTTGGTGTGGATGAAACTTTCGAGATTTAGGAAACCGAGATGTAAAAGGAATCAAGAAGTCTCAAGCATCCAAGCTTGGGGATGCCCTAGTAGGCATTCCACCTTTCTTCTTCAACAATTATCGGTTAGTATCGGTTGAACCTAAGTTTTTGCTTCTTCACATGAGCTGTGCTATCCTTGCAATGCCATTTTATTTTGTTTTGCTTGTTGTTTGAATAAAATACCAAGATCTAAAATTCTTAAATGAGAGAGAGTCTTCACATAGTTACGTAATTACTTAGCTACTCATTGATCTTCACTTATATCTTTTTGGAGTAGTTTGTCATTTACTCGTGTGCTTCACTTACATCCTTTGAGTAAATGGTTGAATGAGTTGAATGCCATAAATCTGGAATTATTTATATGTTTCATATGCTTATTCCATGGGGAGTAATGACTTCACATCTAAGAAGTAGAGGTTGTAAATTTATTGAAGGTTAGCAAGCATTGTATTGGTCACTTGAACAATTCATGAAAGAATATTGAAGGAAGAGAAATTTCACATATAAATATACTATATTGGACATCTTTTATAATTGTGAGCACTCATTAAAGTATGACATGCTAAAGAGTTGATGTTGGACAAGGAAGACAACGCAATGGGTTATGTTTTCTCACATCTCAGTTAAAGTGTATTGTCATGGATCGTCCAACATGTTGAGCTTGCCTTTCCCCCTCATGCTAGCCAAATTCCTTGCACCAAGTAGAGATACTACTTGTGCTTCCAAATATCCTTAAACCCAGTTTTGCCATGAGAGTCCACCATACCTACCTATGGATTGAGTAAGATCCTTCAAGTAAGTTGTCATGTTGCAAGCAATAAAAATTGCTCTCTAAATATGTATGACTTATTAGTGCGGAGAAAATAAGCTTTATACAATCATGTGATATGGAAGTAATAAAAGCGACGGACTGCATAATAAAGGTTCATATCACAAGTGGCAATCTAAAGTGACGTTCTTTTGCATTAAGATTTTGTGCATCCAAACCTAAAAGCACATGACAACCTCTGCTTCCCTCTGCGAAGGGCCTATCTTTTACTTTATGTCTTTTACTTTATGCAAGAGTCAAGGTGATCTTCACCTTTCCCTTTTTCATTTTATCCTTTGGCAAGCACCTCGTATTGGAAAGATCCTGATATATATATCCAACTGTATGTAAGTTAGCATGAACTATTATTGTTGACATCACCCAAAGGTGAATACGTTGGGAGGCGATATTGTAAGCCCTATCTTTCTCAATGTCCGATTAAAACTCCATAACCATAAGTATTGCGTGAGTGTTAGCAATTATGGAAGACTATATGATAGTTGAGTATGTGGAGTTAGCTAAATCAAAGCTCTGACATTGACCCTTCCTAAAAATAAGATGAATTGTAATTGTTTGATGACTAAGAATGAAGTTTGCTAGTTTTCAAGAAAGTTTATGATCTATGCTTTGACATGTGAACAGCTTGTTACTTGATCTTGAAAAGTTTTATGAGATGAACTACTATTATGACATATAATCATGCTAGAAAAGGTGATTGAAATTATCATTGATCAAACTTGTGCACCTTCTAGCATTCGCACTTCATAAATTCTTTCTTTTATCATTTACCTACTCGAGGACGAGCAGGAATTAAGCTTGGGGATGCTGAAACGTCTCCAACGTATCTATAATTTATGAAGCATTCATACTATTATATTATCTGTTTTGAATGTTTATGGGATTTTCTAAGAACTTTTATATTATTTTTGGGACTAACATATTAACCGGAGGCCCAGCCCATATTGTTGTTTTCTTGCCTATTTCAGTGTTTCGACGAAAAGGAATATCAAACGGAGTCCAAATGGAATGAAACCTTCGGGAAAGTTATTTTTGGAACGGAAGCAATCCAGGGGACTTGGAGTGCAAGTCAGGGAAGCTTCAAGGAGGCCACGAGGCAGGGGGGGCGCGCCCACCCCCTGGGCGCGCCCTCCACCCTTGTGGGCCCCTCGAGGCTCCCCCGACCGACTTCTTTCGCCTATATAAGTCCATATACCCTAAAACCTTCGAAGAACACAATAGATCGGGAGTTCCGCTGCAGCAAGCCTCTGTAGCCACCAAAAACCTCTCGGGAGCCCGTTCCTGCACCCTGCCGGAGGGGGGATCCCTCACCGGTGGCCATCTTCATCATCCCGGCGCTCTCCATGACGAGGAGGGAGTAGTTCACCCTCGGGGCTGAGGGTATGTACTAGTAGCTATGTGTTTGATCTCTCTCTCTCTCTCTCGTGTTCTCTCTATGGCACGATCTTGATGTATCGCGAGCTTTGCTAGTATAGTTGGATCTTATGATGTTTCTCCCCCTCTACTCTCTTGTAATGGATTGAGTTTTCCCTTTGAGGTTATCTTGTCGGATTGAGTCTTTAAGGATTTGAGAACACTTGATGTATGTCTTGTCGTGCTTATCTGTGGCGTGATCCACTTGATGTATGTTTTGGTGATCAACTTGCGAGTTCCGCCAGTGAACCTATGCGTAGGGGTTGGCACACATTTTCGTCTTGACTCTCTGATAGAAACTTTGGGGCACTCTTTGAAGTACTTTGTGTTGGTTGAATAGATGAACCTGAGATTGTGTGATGCATATCATATAATCATGCCCACGGATACTTAAGGTGACAATGGAGTATCTAGGTGACATTAGGGTTTTGGTTGATTTGTGTCTTAAGGTGTTATTCTAGTACGAACTCTATGATAGATTGAACGGAAAGAATAGCTTCATATTATTTTACTACGGACTCTTGAATAGATCGAGCAGAAAGAATAACTTTGAGGTGGTTTTGTACCCTACCATAATCTCTTCGTTTGTTCTCCGCTATTAGTGACTTTGGAGTGACTCTTTGTTGCATGTTGAGGGATTGTTATATGATCCAATTATGTTATTATTGTTGAGAGAACTTGCACTAGTGAAATTATGAACCTTAGGCCTCGTTTCCTAGCATTGCAATACCGTTTATGCTCACTTTTATCATTAGTTACCTTGTTGTTTTTATATTTTCATATTACATATCTACCATCCATATTGCACTTGTATCACAATCTCTTCGCCGAACTAGTGCACCTATACAATTTACCATTGTATTGGGTGTGTTGGGGACACAAGAGACTATTTGTTATTTGGTTGCAGGGTTATTTGAGAGAGACCATCTTCATCCTACGCCTCCCACGGATTGATAAACCTTAGGTCATCCACTTGACAGAAATTTGCTACTGTCCTACAAACCTCTGCACTTGGAGGCCCAACAACGTCTACAAGAAGAAGGTTGTGTAGTAGACATCAGTGCATGATACGTCTCCAATGTATCTATAATTTTTTATTGTTCCATGCTATTATATTATCTGTTTTGGATGTTTAATGGGCTTTACTATGCACTTTTATATTATATTTGGGAGTAACCTATTAACCGGAGGCCCAGTGCAAATTGCTCTTTTTTGGCTATTTCCGTGTTTCACAGAAAAGGAATATCAAACGGAATCCAAACAGAATGAAACCTTTGGGAGAGTGATTTTTGAAACAAACGTGATCCAGAGGACTTGGAGTGGACGTCAAGAAAGAAGCGAGGAGGCCACAAGGCAGGG
>NC_041385.1:233487598-233572006 GCF_002162155.2 Triticum dicoccoides | reverse complement strand
GCTCCACCGACCTACTTCTTCCTCCTATATATACCCATATACCCCAAAAACATCCAGGAGCACCATAGATCTGGAGTTCCGCCGCCGCAAGCCTCTATAGCCACCAAAAACCAATTGGGACCCTGTTCGGGCACCCTGCCGGAGGGGGGATCCCTCACCGGTGGACATCTTCATCATCCCGGCGCTCTCCATGACGAGGAGGGAGTAGTTCACCCTCGGGGCTAAGGGTATGTACCAGTAGCTATGTGTTTGATCTCTCTCTCTCTCGTGTTCTTGATTTGGCACGATCTTGATGTATCGCGAGCTTTGCTATTTTAGTTGGATCTTATGATGTTTCTCCCCCTCTACTCTCTTGTAATGGATTGAGTTTTCCCTTTGAAGTTATCTTATCGGATTGAGTCTTTAAGGATTTGAGAACACTTGATGTATGTCTTGCATGTGCTTATCTGTGGTGACGATGGGATATTCACGTGATCTACTTGATGTATGTTTTGGTGATCAACTTGCGGGTTCAGTGACCTTGTGAACTTATGCATAGGGGTTGGCACACGTTTTCGTCTTGACTCTTCGGTAGAAGCTTTGGGGCAATGTTTGAAGTTCTATGTGTTGGTTGAATAGATGAATCTGAGATTGTGTGATGCATATCATATAATCATACCCACGGATACTTGAGGTGACATTGAAGTATCTAGGTGACATTAGGGTTTTGGTTGATTTGTATCTTAAGGTGTTATTCTAGTACGAACTCTAGGATAGCTTCATGTTATTTACTACGGACTCTTGAATAGATCAATCAGAAAGGATAACTTTGAGGTGGTTTCATATCGTACCCTACAATAATCTGTTCGTTTGTTCTCCGCTATTAGTGACTTCGGAGTGAATCTTTGTTGCATATTGAGGGATAGTTATATGATCCAGTTATGTTATTATTGTTGAGAGAACTTGCACTAGTGAAAGTATGAACCCTAGGCCTTGTTTCCTAGCATTGCAATACCGTTTGTGCTCACTTTTACCGTTAGTTACTTTGCTGTTTTTATAATTTCAGATTACAAAAACCTATATCTACCATCCATATTGCACTTGTATCACCATCTCTTCGCCGAACTAGTGCACCTATACAATTTACCAATGTGTTGGGTGTGTTGGGGACACAAAAGACTCTTTGTTATTTGGTTGCAGGGTTGTTTGAGAGAGACCATCTTCATCCTACGGCTCCCACGGATTGATAAACCTTAGGTCATCCACTTGAAGGAAATTTGCTACTGTCCTACAAACCTCTGCACTTGGAGGCCCAACAACGTCTATAAGAAAAAGGTTGTGTAGTAGACATCAGTGCGCCGACACGTCTCGCTGGGAAAGCACCACACCGGCTACAGGCTCGCGACCGGCCGCCTCTGCTACATCGACGGCAAAAACCCTCCGCCCGACTCTTCGAGTCGCCCGGAGGCTCCACCTAGTGGGTGCGCTGGCGCGGCCCACTGGAAGCAAGCCGTGTCGGCTGTAGCCCGCAGCCGGCTGTCATCGACTGCATCAATCAGCGGACTCTATGTCCGTGCCCGACAACATCAGTCGGCGGACCCCGCGTCCGCGCCTGACAGGCTCAGTCGGCGGACCCCGCGTCCGCGCCCGACAACATTAGTCGGCGGACCCCGCGTCTGCGCCCGACACCATCAACCGGCAGACCCTGCGTCCGCGCCTGGCAGGGCCCCGCGCCCATCAGTCGGCGGACCCCGCGTCTGCGCCCGGCACCCTCAATGTCGTCAGCGCTTCGTCATCAACAAGACCCTCCACCCAACTTTTCCAAGTTGCCCGGTGGCTCAGAGGCTACACCCAGCGGGTGCGCTTGCACGCCCCGCGCCTGTTGCACGCCCGCCTCTGGCTGCAACCGGCACCCTTGACGCCATCTTCTGCACCAACAACCCCGAAAACCCTCCGCCCAACTTTTCTAAAGTTGCCCGGAGGCTACACCCAGCGGGTGCGCTCGCGCGCCCCCGCTGGAATCAAGTTGCAACGGCTGCGGTCCGCAGCCGGCCGTCATCGACATCTCCTACATCAATGCCCGCTAAAAAACCTCCGCTCAACTTTTCCAAGTTGCCCGGAGGCTCGGAGGCTACTGTCGGGGGAATGACGCCCGGGTACCCCAAAGACGGCGAAACAACGCTTCAAGACATCGGGGCGGCCAACGCCCCCCAGTCCGACTGCTCCAGCCGCTCCAGACGGCCCCTTGTCCGACTGCCCCGGCCGGCTCGCCACCCGACTGCCCGGTCGGCTCCCCGCCCGGCTGCTCCAGCCGGCCTGCTACGCGAAGTCAACTATGATGTCCCATCCCACAAGACACCGACAAGAAGGCTGTACCCGACACTATTGAGCAATAGTGTCGTACTGTAGCCTGCATCACACATAGCTTAGATCTTAAGTTACACATGGCTTGAGATGTAATCTACTCATTGTAGCTTACATCTCAAGTCACCCATGCCCACACCTATATATACTAGCACCCATCCATCCATCCAGGGACTCCCATGACCACGAGCCATTCGGCCACCAGGCACCCAGGCCCACACGCCACTTTAGCTAGCTAGCTCTCTGCTACTGCTTCATCCATGATACAGCTCCAGGAGCACTCTATACTGTAGATATACCATATATATACAGACATGCAGGAGTAGGGATATTATCTCTCCGGAGAGCCCCGAACCTGGGTAAACCTCTGCGTGCTATTTGCATGCCCGTCCCAGATATTCCACTGTAGCCTTGCTCCATCCATGATAAGCCACCTCGTGGCATCTGCCGTGACGCGGTACCCCCTGGCTACTCCCGCGAAAATACCACGACACTTCTATAAAAAAATAAAGAGTACACGGTGAAAGTAACTATCAAGGCAAAATTTTGCACATATCATTTTTAAGTATCTCTAATCCAAAGATTCGTAAATATGCTAGTAGTTAAACTTTCATGGCCCGTAAAAAAATAAGTACTCCATCTCTGCCCAAAAGGACAGCTTTACAACGATGGGAGCGACTTACACTAGCGCTAAAAATATGACAATACCGCAACCGTTTCACCTAAGTCTGAATCCATATACAAGTAGCTACTTATCTTAGCCTCCGTGAACTTCTGAACAAAAAGGAAAATGGAAAGAATGGGGTAAATTAGAACGACATGTAGCTATCAGATTCCCGGTGCGAAGTCCTCCTGAATCGAACAAGGTGCTCTGGAGTCTATTCCGGCCAGCGCGCTCTCCGTTTGGAGTTGTTGCCCATACGATCGTCGCAGGAGGGTCTTCTGAAGATGAGTATCCTTTCGACCCGGAGAACTCGAGATGCCCAATGCTTCGTCGACTTGGAGCATAGATTCTTCTTGGCTCCGAAACGACACAGATTGAAACACGCGATCGCAACATGTGCGGCGTAAGCGAAACGCCTGCACGCCGACGCAAAGCGCAGGGCCGGCCAAGCGTATCGTTATCCTGTCCGCCGGAAAGATCTCACGGGGACATAGCACTATGGCAGCTTCTGGCCCGTGCTGTGCGTCCAGAATTCGCCATCTGTGCACCCTACACGCGCACGCACGAGGCACGACCAGCTTTTAGTTTCGTCACGAGCGGCCGCAGAACGACACGGGCGCCACCACCCTCTCGTAGAGCGACGCGAAAACCGCCCGTAGCCACGGCCACGCGTCTCCGGCGCCGGTGCCCGTCCCCGTGATCTCAGGCGGCGGCGCGGTCAGCTGCTCCACCGCCTCCGCGTACGCGCCCTCCTCCCATTGGTCTAGCCCGAGCCCGAGCCCGGGCGCGTCGTCCCTGCTCAGCCCCTGCGGCACGTGCGGCGGCACCGACACCGGCAGCTCCTCGTAGTGGCCGCCGTCCGCGCCCGCCGGGTCCGGCGCGCACGGCGGGCAGCAGTCCCACAGCACTAGCTGCATTGCGACGTCGAGAGCGTCTCTCGTTGCTGCGACGCGAAACAAAGGAAAGATTTGATGTGCTTCTCAACTATAGTACGACGTTCCGACGATGGAATATATATGTAGACTTGCACAAAGTCCGATACCAACACCGAGTCCACTTCTAGTTCTTAAAACATATCCCGGATTAATTGGAAGCAAGTAACTGTAAAAAAAATAGCAGGTTTTAACTGTAAAAAAAAGGGAAAAAAACTGCCAAAAGATTAGCATCAACTCGGATCCTTGTCCCAGACGGACAGAAACGGGCTTGCCTTCAGCAGTTGGACAATACTAAGATACTGTACATTACTCCAAACGAGAGGGAGCAGTAACCAAGGCTTAAACACTGGAAGCCAGCGCCTATTATTACTAAACATCATCGGGTCAAATCGGAGTATGTTTATGTATCTCACGGAAGCCATCAGGTTAACTGAGTATAACTTATCAGCATTCAAAATGTGTTCAGCAATACATCACTACCTCACTTCGCGAGCAACGGAAACCAAATTTGATGCAAAAAGGTACTAGCTCCAAATTTGATGCAAAAAGCTCCTAGTTTCAGAACAAAATGACGGCGGCCAGAGTGTAGGAAACACAGAGGTGTCCAATTTCAGGGGAGGTACATTTATGCATAAACATCTTGCAAGGCAGATACCAAGGGCCGAATCAGCAAACTCGCATAGGGCTTGGTAGACCTGGCACTGGATTCCCATGACACTATGCAGGCTTGTATTCAGGTCTGTCGAAAGCTGCTATGTTCTGCGGTTCACACTCCGGGCTGAAGAGCCGCACAAGCATGGCTGCCGTCGCGCTCGTGCCCATCGCTCCACAGGATGCCCACCTGAGACTCCTTGGAACCGTTATCCTTGGACCTAGATAATGAAACAGTGTCAGCAAAATACTTTCAGTTTTCAATTGCTTCGAATGACCAACACCCGAAAGGCCAAAACTACTGCTAAAGAAAAGGCCCAAACTACACTCGCACTAATATATGGAATAGTAAAAAAAATGATATTCACAACCTTCATGGTAATATTAACAAACATACGGGTGAAGATGAATAGAGCAGATATTGAAACGGAAAATATGTGGATGACTAGGAAGAATTACCATAGTGAAGGCGGCAAAGCACCCAGAAAGCAAGGCCACCACCAACTGAGAAGATACCAGCAGTGTGGCGCATCAGTCGGGAGCAGGGCTTTGACTCCGGCCGCATCACCTCTCCATCTGACCATCCCAGTAGCTGTCGCAGCGACATCACAACCCTTTTATTTGGTGATAGAAGGCTCTGCTAGTTTGCTGGAGTTGACAAGAGGTTCAGCAGTTCGGACTTCAGAGCACTTTGCTTCCTGAAATTATTTGTAGTTTAATATCTTTTCCTTCCCAAGCAATTTCAAGAATGAAATGCAAAAGGCAGAAAGTAACAAATAATATTGGCGGATGTGATATCATTTTTTAAATGTAACATCAGCTGCCTGATAGGATAATGAATGCAAATAGATTATGCTCTGATTTGATTTCTCATGGATTATAATAAGTACACATCTATTTGCTTAGCACATAAACTAAGAGAATTTCACAGCAGCTAATCAATTTAGATTTACAGTAACACACTACAAACACATATCCAACGTCCATGCTCCAAAAGAGTGAAGGGTGAACTAGAATTGTGTGTTACCACTGTTTCGTATTTTGGCCTTCAAAGGAAGTGGAAGTTCTTGTTCATGAAAGGGCACAAATTTAGAGAATAAACTTCTTGCCAAGTATGTGATCATCCATATGACTACATGTGATTAAGTGATTTTGAAGAGGAACAGGGACATATGAAGCAACATCCTATCACCACATCCAGTAGAGATTAGAGAACACAGCGCGGCAAACAGGTTAAAGCAGAATAAAAATGAATACCGTGATAGGGAAAATTGGAAGTTGTAGAACAATGTCAAATTGTAGAACTGTAGATTTGACAAATGAGATGTATGATGCATAATTTGTCCTGGTCAAAACACAAATTAACACAATAATATGCAAATCAAAGACATTCTGCCTTTTTGTCATAATGAAAGACATTCTGCCTGATTATTGTCTAAGTTGGATCTTAGGGGGTCGAATTCATCAGGACCAACTGCTGGGTTTGGACATGCTATTTTACCATATTCACAACTAAGTAATACATACACTGTTTTGGTCGCTATGTTCAACCCACAATTCTCCATTCTATTGATAGACACCATGTAGGCTAGGATTAGTGGTACTTCACGATGTCGAATTCCTTTGGCCAATGTATGTTGGAAGTTGCATAGTTAAGACAATCTGGCAAACAACCGAGATTTATACCATTATCATAATCTAGTGTGGGCGAACCAAGATCTCTCAAACAAAAGAGATGTCAACCCTACAACCCCCTGCCATCGACATGCCAAGACCACACACCCAGCAGCATGGATTTCGAGTCGCTCGACTAGTCACGACTAGTCTATGAGTCGCAAAAATATGGTCGATTCAGCTTAGTGTCGACTCTCGACTCTGAGTCGCGACTAGTCACAACGCAGGCTCGACTTCTTCCGAGTCGCTGCCCCAGAGCAACTCGCATGAGTCGCGACTCGAAAACCATGCCCACCAGATATTCATCCTATTGCCTGAATGAGACATTCACGCACTAACACAACAAGCCAATAGCCTGTGGCAAGCAGGGTGGACTTAAAGTGGTGCGTGAGGTTTCAGTTGAACCCCCAGTGCCATGGGACGACAAGCAACTACCAGAATAGCAATCAAATCAATCTGCAGCAAACTGATGGATTGATCAGGATATCTCAGAGAAAAGGAAAATTTTGGACTCAGTAGTTCACTTTACAGAACAAAACACACTTAGAAGTTAGAACGCTCCAAGCAAGCTACCTAGGGCTTCAGCAATAGCAGAAGAAAACATCCTGGATGTATCTCCTCTTGCATTATGAGTAGGCGTGTGCATATGATAAATAATACAGTAATTAAAGTGAGGCACCAAACTTACAAACAAAAACTATGCCAATGCTTGTTATGCTGACAGCAAATACCATATTTATCGCACTAGTGAGAACTGATGAGCGGTACAGAGATTCTTAGTGCGAAAACAAATCAACATGTAACAAGTATTGCAATGATCATAGTCTATAGGACAGCTGACAGCAAACAAAACGAGAGATGAACCGTGGATAACTTAATGCAATTGTGCAATGAGACTATATGCAAATAACAAAAGCAGTAAGACCACAAGAGCAATGAACTGTAGCATAGCTTTCAGCAGTACACTCGTACATTGGAGTGGATTTTGGAAACAAAAAAGAATCGCAGATTCCAACGTCTGTGGCAGGGTTCAATTTGCCTCTCAAACAAAAGGCTAAATAAAATTGGGAATAAAAACACAGGGTCAAGAAGTAAGCGCTTATGCTATTCCCAAAAGTAAGCATGGCTGGACTGCACAATTGTTTACTATATAATCTGAATATGCCTAATGACAAACAAAGTAGAAGTAGTGGTAGATAAAACATGGCAAAACAACAGCACTACAGTATATTAATCTTCTCATCTTTTATCTCCATGGCATGAAATCGATAAGAAAAATGAGTGAGCCATCGAGACGGGATGGGGATTGGGGGTCTTGGGGAAACTACCGTTGATAGAAGCTAGGTGACGAGACTGCGGGGAACGCTTCGACGTGCTCGACGCCGCGACCGGCCGCAGCGGATACGGCGCCTGGCGCCCGACGCGGCGGAGCGGAGGAGGCGGTGGGCGGCGCGGCGGAGCGACCTAGCCCGTCGCTCCTCGCTTTTTCTTTTTTGAGTGGTCGTTCCTCGCTGGCTGCTGGCTGGCTCGAACCTGGGCCCTGGCTCTCTACGCGTTGGTGTGGGCTATTGAGCTGACTTCTCACTCACACATTGGAATGGGACCATCTCACCGCGGACCCACGGGCCATGCACTCCCTAACGACGTCACGCTTCCCCCGCCCAAAAAAGGAAAACGCTTCCCCCGTCTTGTCTTTCGGTAGGGGAGGGGGGCTTGCCGGAAGCAACTAATTAACGAGCGCTCCTTTGAGAGCCTCGCAACGATCAGTGTCACTTGGTGCGCTCTTAGCCATTCGCCACGTGTCGCGCTCTGAGCGCTTTCTTCGGATTTTGTTTTTTTTTCGCACGCGTTTTCAGCTTTTTAAATGTTTTTTTCGGGTTTTTTGACGTTTTGGTTTTCCACCGGTCTTCCCTAGCTTTTCAATAAATATATTTAAAAAAAATAAAATATTTTTTGCGCAAAAAACGCATTTTTTCCCGCGAAAGTCACGTTTTGTTTTCGCGAGAGGCACGGTTGTGCTTTCGCGAGAGGCACGACCGTGCCTCTTGGAAATAGAAAAAAACTGTTTTCTGTTTTTTTTTCCTTTTGCGAGAGTCACGGTTGTTCTTTCGCGAGAGTCACGGCCGTGCCTCCTCGGAAACGAAAAAACACACGTTTTCTGTTTTTTTTTCTTCCACGAGAGGCACGGGCGTGCCTCTTTCGGAAAGGGAAAAACGCGTTTTCAGTTTTTTTCTTTCGCGAGAGGCACGGTTTTGCTTCCGCGAGAGGCACGGTTGCGCTTTCGCGAGAGGCACAGGCGTGCCTCTTTCGGAAAGGAGAAAAATGCGTTTTCTGTTTTTTTATCTTCCGCGAGAGGCACGGTTTTGCTTCCGCGAGAGGCATGGTTGTGATTTCGTCAGAGGCACGGGCGTGCCTCTTTTGGAAAGGGAAAAAACCCATGTCCCCGGTTCGGTTTTTTCGTCGCGTTTTTTCGTCCGGTTTTTTCGTGAAAAAAAAAGTTTGTCAAAACCTATCAACATGGGATCTAGTTTTGAAGATCTCGACGCGAGGAATCCAACGGCGAAAGCGGTTCGAGATTTGGACGCACGATTTAAGAGATAAAACGTTTTGAATAAACGGATCTACGAAAAAAGGGAAAACTCCCAGGTTGCGACAAGTGGCCCACATGCAGCGCGTCACTTGTCGCAACCTGGGGAAGTTGGAATGATCTCCGCAAGGAGTACTCCTTAACTAGTGATT
The DNA here is from genome assembly GCF_002162155.2 of Triticum dicoccoides. Taxonomy (NCBI): domain Eukaryota; kingdom Viridiplantae; phylum Streptophyta; class Magnoliopsida; order Poales; family Poaceae; genus Triticum; species Triticum dicoccoides. The sequence goes on along the minus strand of NC_041385.1, from coordinate 233,563,000 downwards.
TTGGGGCTTGCCTGCACCCGCTTGGTGCTTCCATCCGTGATCCCCTACCAACGCTCTTCATCCTATGGCTGTGCCAAGCCAACATGGATTTCTCCCGATCTCAGCCTCTATCTTAGGCACTTCGGAGCTCGCCATCAAACCGACCACCACCCAACGCCAACACGGACATGAAGCTTCATACGTTGTCTCACCACGATACCGCGAAGATGGTCTGCACAACAAAGAAGAGGAGCCGAGACTAGGGCAGCAACACCGTCGGCATACGGGCGGGCCCCACCTCCACCGTCCACGACGGCAGCCGAGCGGACGCCATAGCAGAAGCCTACCGGGCCCGTGGCCCCACAGGCCCGGATAGCTTCCGCCTTCGCGCAACAGCTGGCACGCCGTCGGCGTCGCTGTCCCAATCCAAGCCGCTCCCTGGCCTCCCCATACAGAAGGCGTCGCGGTCGCGCCGGAGCCGACCCGCAAGGACCCAGAAGGGACCCTACGGGCCCAGATCTGGGCCGGGGACACGCCACCGGTCGACCAGCACCACCGGACCGCCCCGCCGCCAAGAGGCGGCACCACCACGGTGAGCGCCGCCGGCCTCCGCACTAGGACACCGGACCGCCACCGGTCAAGCATCATCGCCGCCTCCCCCTACCCCGGGAAGGAGGAGCGCGTGCGGGTAAGGAACAGCCCGCCGCCGCCGACACCACCCGGCCAGATCTGGGGGCGACCGCCGGCGATGGCGGGGGAGGGGGAAGTACGGAGAAGGGGCGGACGAGGCGGAGGGAGGCGGCGGGATGGGGAGGAGGGATAGGGGAGGGGGCGCGGGGCGGGGCGCCCGCGCCGGACGGGCGGCGACGGCGGGAGCGGGGGAAGCGGGGGCGGGGAAGTGAGGCACCGCGCCGGGCGGTCGGCGGCGGCGGGAAGGTCCTATGGCCCGCCGGCGGCGGCGGGGAACCATAGCGGGAGCGGTACCGGAGTTTTCTAATAATCAATTGAGCAGCTTCATCTTTGCAAGCCAGTCTTGCGACTAGCATTGAGATTGCATTTTCCCTCAAAAACCGATGCCGATGTAGAGTAGGAACGCGAGCACAACCTGCTGCAGTGCCCGGCGGAACCGTTTCTCTCTCTCCTGGGCATGCCGACGTTCTTGCGAAAGCAGTTCCCAGGGGTTTGAGCATCATATGAGACCGTGATTTGATCGCGTTTTTCTCGTTGTGATTTCTCCCTTCCCTTATTCTTGCCCTACGCTTTTGTGGAACCGATAGTTTCTCGTTTCGCTGCCTCGTTCGGGGTGATTCAGGGGCAATCCTTGCATTGCTGCCCACCCTTGGCAATGGCGGGACGAGATCCTGTCGGGGCTACTAGCGTGGTGATGACGGGGGATGGTGGATGTACTGGCGCGCAAGTGGATCATCTTCTTTTGGCTGAGAGGGGATGGTGCTTTTGCATCGCCGCCGATTGTCCAGGAAGTCCCTGCCGCGGCTGAGGGAGTCCTGGACTAGGGGGGTGTCCGGATAGCCAAACTATCATCTTTGGTCGTACTCCAAGACTATGAAGATACAAGATTGAAGGCTCCGTCTCGTGTCCGGATGGGACTTTCCTTGGCGTCGAAGGCAAGCTTGGCGATACGGATATGTGGATCTCCTACCATTGTAACCGACTCTGTGTAACCCTAGCCCTCTCCGGTGTCTATATAAACCGGAGGGTTTTAGTCCGTAGGACGAACAACAATCATACCATAGGCTAGCTTCTAGGGTTTAGCCTCCTTGATCTCGTGGTAGATCTACTCTTGTACTACCCATATCATCAATATTAATCAAGCAGGAGTAGGGTTTTACCTCCACCGAGAGGGCCCGAACCTGGGTAAAAACATCGTGTCCCTTGTCTCCTGTTACCATCCGCCTAGACGCACAGTTCGGGACCCCCTACCCGAGATCCGCCGGTTTTGACACCGACATTGGTGCTTTCATTGAGAGTTCCTCTGTGTCGTCACCTTTAGGCCCGTTGGCTCCTTCGGTCATCAACAAGGACGCGGTCTAGGGTGAGACTTTTCTCCCCGGACAGATCTTCGTATTCGGCGGCTTTGCGCTGCGGGCCAACTCGCTTGGCCATCTGGAGCAGATTGAAAGCTACGCCCCTGGCCATCAGGTCAGATTTGGAAGTTTGAACTATACGGCTGACGTCCGCGGAGACTTGATCTTCGACGGGTTCGAGCCACAGCCAAGCGCGCCGCACTGTCACGATGGGCATGACCTAGCTCTGCTGCCGGACAGTGCCCTGGAGGCCGCACAAGTGTCCGCTCCGACCCTTAGCTCGGAGCCGACTGCGCCGATCGAGGACGGGTGGCTGGACACCGCCTCAAGGGATGCTACCTCTACGGCGATAGAGCCGAATACCAACCCTGTCCTTTGTGAAGCTCGTGACTCCAAGGTGCCGGACTCCTCTCCGGACTCCAAACCTTCCGCGCCCCTGCCAATCGAATCTGATTGGGCGCCGATCATGGAGTTCACCGCTGCGGACATCTTTCAGCACTCGCCCTTTGGCGACCTCCTGAATTCACTAAAGTCTCTCTCTTTATCAGGAGAGCCCTGGCCGGACTACGGTCAGGAAGGTTGGGACACGGACAACGAAGAAATTCAACGCCCACCCACCACCCACTTTGTATTCACTGTCGATGATTTAACCGACATGCTTGACTTTGACTCCGAAAACATCGATGGTATGGACGACGATGCCGGAGACGACCAAGAACCAGCGCCTACAGGGCACTGGAAGGCCACCTCAACTCACGATGTATAGATGGTGGACACACCTAAAGGAAGCAATAACGAGGAACAACGGGACGCTGCGAAGGATAATTCCCTCGAAAAGCAGTCAAAACGGCGACGTAAGCGCCGCTCAAAGTCTCGCCTCGACAAAGACAGCACCCATACAAACCCAGCCATAGAGCAAGGCGAACCGGTGGACAACGAACATGCCCTCGAGCAACCATCCAAACAGGATAACTTGGATAAACAATCCGTCCCCGGCGAAGATAACAGTCCGGACGATCTCACGCCGGACACATCGTTGGAACAGAAGAACCTCCACAAAAGGCTTGTCGCCACTGCACGTAGTCTGAAGAAGCAGAAGCGGAAGCTCAAAACAGCGGAAGACGCACTCAGAATGAGATGGGGCAAAGTACTCAACACCGCAGACAAATACGGCGATAGTCGCCAAACAAAGAGCTACCCGAAGCGTAAACTACTGCCCGAATTTGACGAGGAGGCCGTAGAGCCCCCACAATCAAAAAACAAAGAGGTCGCCCGGTCGGATAGACGACCACATGGCAAACATAGAGCGGCAAGCGGCGCCGCACACAAGCCGGCACGCGATCCACATAAGGATCCGCACCAAAAGGATGGCCCAGTCAGGTCTATCTATGGGCCAAGAAAGCAAGCTCTAGAAAGAAATACAACACGTCGAGTATTCGAACATCACGACACACCCAAATACGGGGGCGCTGCACACCCCCTATGTTTCACCGATGAGGTGCTGGATCATGAATTTCCAGCGGGATTCAAGCCCGTAAACATAGAGGAATACGACGGAACAACAGACCCTGGAGTTTGGATTGAGGATTACATCCTGCACATACATATGGCTAGAGGAGATGACCTCCACGCCATAAAATACTTACCCCTCAAGCTCAAAGGGCCAGCCCGGCATTGGCTCAAAAGCCTCCCAGAAAATACCATTGGAAGTTGGGAAGAGCTCGAGGATGCGTTTTGGGCAAATTTTCAGGGGACTTATGTCCGCCCACCGGATGCAGACGATTTAAGTCACATAACTCAACAGCCCGGAGAGTCAGCCTGCAAATTCTGGAACAGGTTCCTCACCAAAAAGAACCAAATAGTCGACTGTCCGGACGGCGAAGCCTTAGCAGCCTTCAAACATGACGTCCGAGATGAATGGCTCGCCAGACACCTCGGCCAGGAAAAGCCAAGAACAATGGCCGCACTAACAAGCCTCATGACCCGCTTTTGCGCGGGAGAGGATAGCTGGCTAGCAAGGTGCAGTACCAGCGACCCAAGTACGTCCGAAGTCAGGGATGGAAATGGAAAACCACGATGCAGCAAGGACCAGCGCCGGACCAAGGGAAATAGTCCGAAGAGCACGACAGTCAACACCGGATTCAAAAGCTCTCGGCAGAACAATAAAAAACTGCCTCCTAAGGACAACAGCGACGAGCTATCCAACCTAAACAAAATCTTGGACAAGATATGCTAAATCCACAGTACCCCCGGGAAGCCTGCAAACCATACCCACAGAGATTGTTGGGTCTTCAAACAGTCCGGCCGACTTAACGCCGGACACAAGGGGCTCGACACACCAAGTGAGGACGATGACGAACCCCACAAGCAGAGCACCGGAAAACAAAAGAATTTCCCACAAGAGGTCAAAACAGTAAACTCACTTCAAGTGACAACAGGAAAAAATAGAGCGGCGCCCATTAAAGTACGCGTCGCACGGTCCACCCCAGCGGAGTCCCGACACTGGATGTCAAAACCAATCACTTTCGACCATCAGGATTACTCCGGAAGTATCCGGAACGCAGGATGGACTGCTTTGATATTAGATCCTATAATCGACGGACTACAATTTACACAAGTCCTAATGGACGGCGGCAGTGATCTAAACTTGCTATATCAGGACACAATCCGCAGAATGGGGATAGACCCAACCAAAATTCGCCATAGCAACACTTCCTTTAAAGGAGTGATGCCAGGCCCATATGCCCATTGTACGGGCTCTCTACCACTAGAAGTTGTGTTCGGCTCACCCGACAACTTCCGTCGCGAAAAGTTAGTCTTCCACATCGCCCCATTTAAAAGTAGCTATCAAGCACTATTGGGACGTGAAGCTTTCGCCCGCTTTAACGCAATACCGCATTACGCATCTCTTACACTTAAAATGCCCGGTCCACCCGGCATCATCTCATTAAAGGGAAACTTCGAAGTGTTCCTCGAATACGGAAGAACGTGAGACTGCCTTGACAGCCACACACTAATCCGGCTTTGCTGATCAAAGCACCTGAACAGGTCATTCAGACCCCGGACACGGTTAGGCGAGTCTGGTATAAATAAACAAGGGGCTTACTAGCCGCGTACCCCCTTACAAGGGGCTCCACGCATGTACAACAAGAGACAATAAAGCTCAATTTTATTCATTTTTTGAATCGTACTTTGTTTATTTCAAAATACATTTTTCCCACGATCCTTTTTTTTCAACTAAGTTCTTCTCTTTTACAGATGAACACCGTGCTACACCCGTCCAGGATACGGCACAATGGAGACATAGGCGCAGACGTGCAGTAGGAACCCGTTGCAAGGATTCTTTTTAGATTAAGACCTTGCGTAAACCTTTTTTACTGTCTCTTGTTGATACACATCCCCCGGTTTCTTGCTATAACCGAGGAGGAGGCTGGCGTTTTGGCATCGGCCACGTCAGAAATTTTTGCACGTACCTGGACACCAGGGGCTTAGGGCATCTTTCTGCCTGTTTTCATAAAGACCGAATACCTTAGGGAGCATTCGGCGTCTCGAGTTAGGCCTTATATGCATCAGCTCCGAATCATGTCTTTGGTCAAATGTTGGGTTTGCCCGGCTCCTGTGTTTTGCTGCCTTACGTTCCGCTCTATCGGCTAACGCAGCACCAGGAGAACTACTGCGATTGTGCCCTGCTTCGGCCTGGTGAGCACCTCAGTAGAGAAAGCCGAAAACTGACTGTCATGATATAGCGTGAGACTGGTCAACCACTCGATGACCCACCGGAATTTTTAGAATTCCTCCGCATTAACGAAGGACCGTTTCCTGGTCAGGCACATACGTGCCCCGAATTCGGGAGAGTGCGGTGCCCCTAGGGGCTATATAGTAGCCCCACCATTGAACTCCTATGGCTAAGTGAAAGTGATAAAGCATTATAGTCCGGTTGCCTAGTTTGCTACGCTATCACCTCCTTCACAGGACCAAGACGTTGGATTAAGTGTGAAAATGCGCTTTTTTGCAAACACCCCCGCACTATGTGCGTGGGGGCTGAAGCCGAAGACTGCCATCTTTCAGGTTATATACACATATAAATTAACGGCCGCACAGGAGGTATTTCAATACTTGAACGCACAAGTATAAAAAGCCCTTATATTATATTGAAACATGGTTTCACAAATCATACATGTCATTTGAACATAATATTCTTCGAGCACTGCGTCTCTATTAAACGAGCGCCCTGCAGGACTTCCTCAAAATAGTGCTCGGCAGGTACTCGGCTTCTGTCCGAATCCTAGGATGCAACGTCGGTGGCCTTCATCTCTGCCCAGTATGTTTTGACATGGGCAAGAGCCATCCGCGCACCCTCTATGCATGCCGACCGCTTCATTGCATCTATATGCGGCACCGCACCAAGGAACTGCTGCACCAAGCCAAAATAACTCTTCGACTCGGGCCTTTTCGGCCACAAATGAGTCAGGACATCCTTCATGGCAAGTCCGGACAACCTATTCAGCTCAGCCCATTCGGCCAAACGATCGGTCAATGAAAGCGGACGCTCTGGACTATGGAACTATGACCAAAAAAGCTCTTCCATTTCGTGATCCTTTTGGCCTCGAAAGTGTGCGACCGCGTCTGCGGCACTCGCCGCCAAATCCAGATAAGCATCCTCCGCACCCCACAGCTGGCCCAACTGAGCATACTTCGGATCCGTGAACTTCCTTCGCAGCAGAAAGGGCTTTCCAGCCGCGATATCCTCGGCTTGACGTAGCTCCTCCTTTATAGCTCTCATCGCGGAGCGGGCATCCTTGGCTTCGGCGGTGGCCTTCTTCAGGTCCTCTTGCTCCGCTCGGCATTCCTTTTCAAGAAACTCGCAGCGGTCGGTAGCATTCTTCAACTTCCCGGCCATCTCGGCCATTTCCTCCCTGCTTCGGCAGTGAGCAGCCTGTTCGGCTTTTAGCTCCTCGGCTGCCCTCAAGGCAGCCGTGTCACTTTTTCTGGCTTGCTCCTTGACTCGGGCTAGCTCCCCTCGAAGGTTCTCCATAGCAGCGGCACCATCTGCATAAAGCATACACGTTGTAAGGCATGGGCGTCAAGCTCCCTTACCAGGTGTCCGCAGAGAAGTTGCATACCTTGTGACTCATCAAGCCGCTTATTGACAAGCGCGATGTCCGCATCCGCCACGTCAAGTTGCCGCTTCAGTTCGGCAAATTGATCAGTCCGGATGGCCACCGGACGCTCCGCCACCTATATAGGACAGGCTGTTGGGGAACGTAGTAATTTCAAAAAAATTCCTACGCACACGCAAGATCATGGTGATGACATAGCAATGAGAGGGGAGAGTGTTGTCTACGTACCCTCGTAGACCGAAGCGGAAGCATTGACGCAACGTAGAGGAAGTAGTCGTACGTCTTCCCGGTCCAACCGATCCAAGCACCGTTACTCCGGCACCTCCGAGTTCTTGACACACGTACAGCTCGATGACGCACCCCGGGCTCCGATCCAGCAAAGCTTCGGGGAGGAGTTCCGTCAGCACGACGGCGTGGTGACGATCTTGATGTTCAACCGTCGCAGGGCTTCGCCTAAGCACCGCTACAATATGACCAAGGTGTAATATCGTGGAGGGGGGCACCGCACACGGCCAAGGAACGATCACGATGATCAACTTGTGTGTCCATGGGGTGCCCCTTGCCCCCGTATATAAAGGAGTGGAGGAGGGGAGGGCCGGCCCTCTCTATGGCGCGCCCTAGGGGAGTCCTACTCCCACCGAGAGTAGGATTCCCCCTTTCCTAGTCCAACTAGGAGACCTTCCAAGTAGTAGGAGTAGGAGACAAGGAAGGGGAAGAGAGAAGGGAAGGAAGGAGGGGGTGCGGCCCCTCCCCCTAGTCCAATTCGGACTAGGCCATGGGGGGGGGGGGGCGCGGCCTGCCCTAGGCAGCCCCTATCTCTTTCCCGTATGGCCCAATAAGGCCCAATACTTCTCCCCGGCGAATTCCCGTAACTCTCCGGTACTCCGATAAATACCCGAATCACTCGGAACCTTTCCGAACTCCGAATATAGTCGTACAATATATCGATCTTTACGTCTCGACCATTTCGAGACTCCTCGTCATGTCCCCGATCTCATCCGGGACTCCGAACTCCTTCGGTACATCAAAACTCATAAACTCATAATAAAACTGTCATCGAAACCTTAAGCGTGCGGACCCTACGGTTCGAGAACAATGTAGACATGACCGAGACACGTCTCCGGTCAATAACCAATAGCGGGACCTGGATGCCCATATTGGTTCCTACATATTCTACGAAGATCTTTATCGGTCAGACCGCATAACAACATACGTTGTTCCCTTTGTCATCGGTATGTTACTTGCCCGAGATTCGATCGTCGGTATCCAATACCTAGTTCAATCTCGTTACCCGCAAGTCTCTTTACTCGTTCTATAATACATCATCTCGCAACTAACTCATTAGTTGCAATGCTTGCAAGGCTTAAGTGATGTGCATTACCGAGAGGGCCCAGAGATACCTCTCCGACATTCGGAGTGACAAATCCTAATCTCGAAATACGCCAACCCAACAAGTACCTTTGGAGACACCTGTAGAGCACCTTTATAATCACCCAGTTACGTTGTGATGTTTGGTAGCACACAAAGTGTTCCTCCGGTAAACGGGAGTTGCATAATCTCATAGTCATAGGAACATGTATAAGTCATGAAGAAAGCAATAGCAACATACTAAACGATCGGGTGCTAAGCTAACGGAATGGGTCATGTCAATCAGATCATTCAACTAATGATGTGATCCCGTTAATCAAATAACAACTCTTTGTTCATGGTTAGGAAACATAACCATCTTTGATTAACAAGCTAGTCAAGTAGAGGCATACTAGTGACACTCTGTTTGTCTATATATTCACACATGTATTATGTTTCCAGTTAATACAATTCTAGCATGAATAATAAACATTTATCATGATATAAGGAAATAAATAATAACTTTATTATTGCCTCTAGGGCATATTTCCTTCACAGGCGACATCTTACAACTGAGATTATGATCCTCGGCGCGCTGTCACTTTTGACAACGTACCGAGTCTCAGGGGCTACTATCTATACAGGGCGCATTCTATATGCAAAACTGTCAGAAGGTATATCATTTTCGCGTACCTCAAACCCCATCAGTAAACTTTTGAAGGCTTCATGCAATCCGCTCTAAGCGGATGAAATCCTTTCAATCACCGTACCCATTAACGCACGGTGATCTTCTGAGATAAATGCTCGCCCGAGCAGATCCTTCAGCTCCTCCGACCGTACACCAGTTGGTGCCGGACTTTCCGGCCCTGTCGGACTCGGGGAAACCCTCCGCGACGACACCTTAGGGTCGTCCGCCCCGCCTGACGGTGCGGCAGATGGAGGCGTTTCGCTCTCCATCATCTCCGGACGAAGATCCCCCGAAGATGAGCTCTGCTGAGATCCGAACTACAAGGTAAAACTTCGGTTATCTTCAGAAATAAAAACAGGGATGTCCCTTATTACAAAACTCCCCTTTCTACTTATGGCTCGCTGGAGGATGATTCCCTTGGGGAAATAGTGCGGCCGGGGCTTCTCCTGGCGCAGGACCCTCTGGTGAAGATTTCTTCCCCCGCTTTGAGGCCTTGGCCTCCGGATCTTCAGAAGCGGTCCTCTTCTCCCCCTGAAGGGAGGGATTCTCAGTCCCCCCTTCTTTGCAAGCCTCCTTCGCGGAGGTAGTAGTTTCCTTGTTCCCCCCTTTGCCCTCTTCCAAAGGCGCAGCCTCCAGCATCTTGGTTAACACAGGATCCGGCGTGGTCTCAGGGAGGGGGGCCGGACACCTTATTAGTTTGGCTTTCGCTATCCACTCCTGTTCAAGGGACAGCTCTTTAAAGGGCAAGTTTATGATAAATGTACGGATAGCGTGTCCGGACACAGGACTACTTACTTGAGTATCTAGGCGATTGCAGCTCAGACCTGCGTCCTCGGTCAAGTCCAGACACATCTCTTGTGATTCGAAGAACAGTTTATACATCTCCACGGGCGTCGCGCCCATGAAGTGTTGGAGAGCTTGTGGTCCCTCCGGATTGAATTCCCACGGGCGGAGGGGGCGACGTTTGCAGGGCAGAAGGCGCCGAATCAGCATGACCTGCGCCACTACAACCAGATTGATCTCCCTCTCCTGGAGGTCTCGAATACGGCCCTGCAACAGAGGTACGTCCTTGGACGACCCCCAGTCAAGCCCTTTGTTGACCCATGACGCCAGCCGTTGTGGAGGACCCGAGCGAAAGGCAGGTGGCGCCACCCATCTGGTGCCCCTGGGAGTGGTGATGTAAAACCACTCATGTTGCCACAAACCAAACTCCTCTTGAAAAGAGCCCTCGGGCCATGGAGCGCCAGCACTCTTGCTTATAACAGCCCCTCCGCACTCTACCTGCTGCCCCTTGATCATCTTCGGCTCCACATTGAAGGTCTTGAGACACAATCTGAAGTGAGGGGTAATGCGGAGGAAGGCTTCACATACGACAATGAATGATGAGATGTGGAGGATGGACTCCGGATCCAAGTCGTGGAATTCCAACCCATAATAAAACATGATCCCCCTCACGAAGGGGTCCGTCGGGAAGCCTAAACCCTGAAGGAAGTGAGACACGAACACCACGCTCTCAACAGGCTCGGGGGTAGGAATAACCTGCCCTTGGGCAGGCAGCCTATGTGAAATCTCGCCGGTTAGATACCTGGCGTCTCTCAGCTTTAGCACGTCTTCTTCCGTGATGGAAGAAGGCATCCACCGGCCTTGCAGGTCGGAGCCGGACATCGTTGAAGGTCCGAAGCACCTGAATCTGGAGCTTTGGGTATTGGAACTCGAGGTGAGGGGCGGATTCGATTGAGATTGAAAGAAAGGAGCAGGCCTTGGTCTCGTTATAAAGAGGTTGAATACCAAGAGCCCTCCCCGCGGCCGTTTGGGACTCGCCTTCGATAGAGGGGGCGTGCCAACGGGCGCGGTTGGGTTACCCACGCCTGTATTGATGAGAATCCCAGAATAAGGGGACACGATCTCTGCTTTGACAAGACATGCCAAGGAAACCGCCTCGCTAAACGCGCTGAGGTGGAACAGTAAAAACGATTCGAATAAAGGCTTGGCCATGGTGTGATGTCACGCCACGGAATACGTCAGCAGATTGAACTTGTGTAAATATTATTCTCCCTACGGTGGTATGTGGAACTTATTTTGCAGAGCCGGACACTATCCTGGTGTTCAAAATCTTCTATGAAGTATTCGGAGGAGGAACCCGCCTTGCAATGCCGAAGACAACATGCGCGCCGGACTCGTCGTCATTGAAGCCTGGTTCAGGGGCTACTGAGGGAGTCCTGGACTAGGGGGTGTCCGGACAGTCGAACTATCATCTTTGGCCGGACTCCAAGACTATGAAGATACAAAATTGAAGACTCCGTCCCGTGTCCGGATGGGACTTTCCTTGGCGTGGAAGGCAAGCTTGGCGATACGGATATGTGGATCTCCTACCGTTGTAACCGACTCTGTGTAACCCTAGCCCTCTCCGGTGTCTATATAAACCGGAGGGTTTTAGTCCGTAGGACGAACAACAATCATACCATAGGCTAGCTTCTAGGGTTTAGCCTCCTTGATCTCGTGGTAGATCTACTCTTATACTACACATATCATCAATATTAATCAAGCAGGAGTAGGGTTTTACCTCCACCGAGAGGGCCCGAACCTGGGTAAAAACATCGTGTCCCTTGTCTCCTATTACCATCCGCCTAGACGCACAGTTCGGGACCCCCTACCCGAGATCCGCCGGTTTTGACACCGACAGCGGCCCTTGATTCTATGCGGGAGGTGGGTGCTTCTGGCTCCACTTCTGGCATTGAAGACATGATGGAGCATCTTCGTCTTACGACAGTTGAGGTGTATCCGGTGATGGTGGATGATGACGACGACGCTGATCTGGTCGACCCGGATTGCGCACTGGTGGGCAAGGTTCTCTCTCCCACTGTTCTTCACACCAATACTATTTCTTCGGCAATGAGACCAGCCTAGGGTAATCCAAAGGGCTTGTTGATTCAACTGGCAGGAGACAACCTATTTGTGACAGAATTCAGCAATAAGATGGATAGAGATCTTGTTCTGGAAGACTCACCATGGATGGTGGGAAAACATGTTGTTTTACTCAAGTTTTTTGATCCAAATATACAGCCGCTACAAGTGGAGTTCAAAACTCTCTCTATTTGGGCACACATCATGGCCCTCCCGCCCAGATTGATGAAGGCCAAGCTGGGGTGGAATTTTCTAAGTCAATTGGTAGGATTGAGCGTGTGGAATCAGATGCAGAGGGAATATGCTAGGGTGCTTTCATGCGTGTTCGTGCAGAAATCCTGGTACAGGAACCTTTGGTTCGGTATGTTACTGTAAATTCTGTGAAGACGAAGACGATTGAGCCCTATGCTGTTATGTATGAGCGTTTACCTTTCTACTGCTTCTCATGTGGTTTGCTGGGGCACTCTTCTATGCTATGTCCAAACCCGAGGACACGTGATGTGAATGGAGAGTTACCTTACGCTGCCAAGAGGCTGTGTGCTCCGGAGAAAATGTCCAGGAGATCCAATGGGGTCAAATCGAGCAGCAAGTCTTTTAGTTCATATTTTGATCCCAAGAATTAGAGTAGTAGATCTCCTTGTGATGATGTTGGGCATGTTGATTGTTGTGGCAAGTCTTCCCCTCAATGTAGGGTGTATGATGGGGAAGCTGAGGGGTGCTCTCGTCTCAAGAATAACCAGTCAGGCACAGGACGTGGTCGATCTTCTCATGGGCGAGGCCATGGCCGAACTAATGACACTGGTAAGGAAAGTAAACTGATTCAAAGATTAATGGACAACATGTCTGGACAGAAAAGGAAGCGCATCAAGAATCCAGTTGTTGCGAATTTGTCCGATGAGCATACTTCAAATTTTGTGAGCGATCTGACAATTGTGGTCTCTGACAAATCTAGCAAAGATGGTGGCACTTCCACAGAAGTGGGAGGTTATGTCTCGAACAAAAACAACGTACTTCACCTTCTCGATCGGTGGATCCGGCGGAGGCTGCAGAGCAGCCCCGCCAAACGCAATGAGTATTATATGATGGAACTGTCGAGGATTGGGGTCGGCCTCGACAGTTGGCGAGCTTCACTGGCTTGTGAACCTTCACCGACCCACCCTCCTCTTTCTGTCTGAGATGAAGATGAGGGATTCCCGTGTCCGTAATTTTATGTGGTCTTTAGGTTTTTCTGGTTGTTTTGCTATCAGTTCAGAGGGTCAAAGTGGTGGACTAGCTCTTTTTTGGAAGGATTCGGTGACTGTATCTCTGAAGGCATGCAATTCGAGATGTATTGATGTTCGTGTATCTTCTGACATGGCTCCTACATGGAGAGCTAATTTTGTTTATGGGGAGCCAAGAATAGAAGATAGAGTTCATTTTTGGAGCCTTATTCGGCGTCTGAAGCCGATGTGGAATGGTCCATGGATTATTTGTGGGGATTTCAATGAGGTTCTTGAAGGAAATATGCCCTAGAGGCAATAATAAAGTTATTATTTATTTCCTTATTTCATGATAAATGTTTATTATTCATGCTAGAATTGTATTAACCGGAAACTTGATACATGTGTGAATACATAGACAAACAGAGTGTCACTAGTATGCCTCTACTTGACTAGCTCGTTGAATCAAAGATGGTTAAGTTTCCTAGCCATAGACATGAGTTGTCATTTGATAAATGGGATCACATCATTAGGAGAATGATGTGATTAACTTGACCCATTCCATTAGCTTAGCACTTGATCGTTTAGTATGTTGCTATTGCTTTCTTCATGACTTATACATGTTCCTATGACTATGAGACTATGCAACCCCCGATTACCGGAGGAACACTTTGTGTGCTACCAAACGTCACAACGTAACTGGGTGATTATAAAGGTGCTCTACAGGTGTCTCCAATGGTACTTGTTGAGTTGGTGTAGATCAAGATTAGGATTTGTCACTCCGATTGTCGGAGAGGTATCTCTGGGCCATCACGGTAATGCATATCACTATAAGCCTTGCAAGCAATGTGACTAATGAGTTAATTGCGGGATGATGCATTACATAACGAGTAAAGAGACTTGCCGGTAAGGAGATTGAACTAGGTAGTGAGATACCGACGATTGAACCTCGGGCAAGTAACATACCGATGACAAAGGGAACAACGTATGTTGTTATGCGGTTTGACCGATAAAGATCTTCGTAGAATATGTGGGAGTCAATATGAGCATCCAGGTTGTGCTATTGGTTATTGACGGGAGACGTGTCTCGGTCATGTCTACGTAGTTCTCGAACCCGTAGGGTCCGCACGCTTAAAGTTCGATGATGGTTATATTATGAGTTAATGTGTTTTGATGTACCGAAGGTAGTTCGGAGTCCCGAATGTGATCACGGACATGACGAGGAGTCTCGAAATGGCCGAGACATAAAGATCGATATATTGGACGACTATATTTGGACACTGGAATGGTTCCGGGTGAGATCGGGATAATACCGGAGCACCGGGAGGTTATCGGAACCCCCCGGGAGGTATATGGGCCTTAATGAGCTTTAGTGAAAAGGAGGGGAAAGGAGCAAGGGAGGGGGCGCCCCCCAAGCCCAATACGAATTGGGAAGGCCCCCCTTTCCTTCCTCCCTCCTTCCTCTTCCTTCCCTCTCCCTCTCCAAATAGGAAAAGGAGGAGTGCTACTCCCGGTGGGAGTAGGACTCCCCCCCTTGGGCATGCCTCCTCCTCCTGGCCGGCCCTCTCCTCCCCTCCTTTATATACGGAGGAGGGGGGCACTCCATAGACACAACAATTGATACCTTGGATCTCTTAGCCATGTGCGGTGCCCCCTCCACCATAATCCACCTCGATAATATCATAGCGGTGCTTAGGCGAAGCCCTGCATCGGTAGAACATCATCATTGTCACCACACCGTCGTGCTGACGGAACTCTCCCTCAAAGCTCGGCTGGATCGGAGTTCGAGGGACGTCATCGAGCTGAACATGTGCTGAACTCGGAGGTGCCATACGTTCGGTACTTGATCGGTCGGATCATGAAGACGTACGACTACATCAACCGCGTTGTGCTAACGCTTCCGCTTTCGGTCTACGAGGGTACGTGGACAACACTCTCCCCTCTCGTTGCTATGCATCACCATGATCTTGCGTGTGCGTAGGAATTTTTTTGAAATTACTACGTTCCTCAACAGTTCTTTCTCAAGATGAACACATTGGTCCTCGCGACCGCTCGGAACAATAGATTGCTGCATTTCGTTAGTGCTTGCGTGTGACAGCCTGGTTTTTGCCCTCTTTTCTCTTCTGGATTTCAGTTGAGTTTTGATTTGAATTTTGAATTTGAGTCATTTCAGTTGGACTTAAAACACTTGGGCATCACCTTGGCTTTTCAAACCATCATTTCCTCTCTATTCTACCTCAAAATAATGCCATGGATATTTTTCTTTAATGAAAAATATTCATTTTCCTCTCAAAAACCCTAAATAGAAACTTGTGCTCCAAAGCAACCCATATTTTTCTTGCCCACAAAAATCTGAGAAAATTCACAAAAATCCTTTGAAACCTAGGGCACTTCCTTGAGCAAAAATATCCCACCACTTTTTGGAATATTTTTGCTACAGAAAATATTTTCTGTTCTGGCCAGATATTTTACTTGCTCCATTGGTGCTGCATTTTTTTGTGCATCACAACCCTCCTAACTCACTGCCACACACCAAAGCACAACTCCCAACTCCTAGCCGTTTAACCACAACAAGCTCTCAAAGTTACTGTCCAGTAACTTGCAATGAAGTAAAAATCTTGTTCACTGCGCCTGAGCTCAAATCAGAGTGTGGTAACACCTATATCCATGAACAACACGCCAGACATGAAGTTTAGGCTTAGGTCGGCCTGAGGTCAGAGTTCACGTGGTGACCGCATTCGACCAAGCGTGCTGGCATGGAGACGGCACGCTCTGCGTCGCGCCCGAGCCTCTGTTGCTTGCGTGATCGCTTCGCCGCCTGCCAAACCTTGCCAAACCCCGCCACCATCACCGTCCCAACGCCATTTACTTCACCCTGGCGCTCGCCGATGCCGGAGCTCGCCGCAGTGAGCACGGGCGCGGCCCGGCCAACCCAACAGTGCGCCGCGCACTGTGTTCGTCGCCTTCTCCTCGCTCATGTGCTCCGCTCCGCGCGCCCACAGTTCCTGCGTGAGCTGCGTCGCCTCCCCCTCTCTCACTGACGCCGCTTGTCGCCGGGCGCAGCGTCCAGGTGTCCTCCGGCGGAGGCCGAGCACCTCTCGTCGCACAGCTATAAATAGAGCCCTCCCAGCCTCCTCGAGCCTCATCCACTCCTCACACACACTCCACGAACCTGTAGAAAGCCGTGGCCCGGCCGGGCAGGCCTCGGTCCGCCGTCCCCGAGCTCGAGCTCGCCGGCGATCCCCTTTGTCCGTCCATAGCACTCCAGCCCCTACCAAGCTCAGGCGACCCTTCCAGGGCCTCCGCCGTGCCTCGGTGGTGCCGTTCCGCCCGGTTGGAGCCCCTGGTGCCGCCTCTAGTCGCCGTCGTCTTCAACTCTAGCGGCCGCTGCCTTCTGTCGCCGCTAGAGAGGCTATTTCAGACACCGCCCGACCACCCCTAGCTAACCTACGGGTACGGGTAGGTGCGCCTCTGTCCTCTCTTTCGATCCCTCCCTCTAGTTTTGTCCAAGGAGCTCTCCTCGCCGGCATGTGCTCCGCGAAGCCTCGCCGCCCTCTGTCTCCTTCTCCCCCTCCCCCTCACCTGACCAGCGGGGACCAATAGTCAGCCACTCTATACGCGCCCGAAGCGGTACAAGTGGAGGCGCCCCACATGTTTACGCCTTCGACGTCACCCCCTAGTTCTGTTTATTTAAATTCAAAATTTAAATAATTACAAAACACTTCAAACAGCCACAACTTTTTTAACCATAAGTCCAAATGAATTGATTCTTTTTGCATTAGGTTCTATTTGAAAATCTCTAGCTGCACACCAAAGATGGGATTTTCCCTACTGCCTAGATTTTCTGGTAAATTTCAGAAGGGTTCTTGATGTTTTCTTTTTGTGTTTATAATTGTTTTCAGAAGGTGGAGCTTCTCTTGAGGATCACCAGGGAGAGTGCGACCCTCATCTGCTCTAAGGCAAGCCACAACAACATTTTCATGGTGCCATTGCAATATTTGTGATTTATTTTCAACTTTAATGGTAATTAGTTCATGCATTTAAATCACCTAGTTAAATAATTATTTTGATTCTGTTGCAAGCTTATTCATGTGGATATGTTGTTTGACAGAAATTTAGGAGTTAACTAAGCTAGAGTTAAGTTATTATAAGTGATGACAGTCTTTGGAGTAATAATTGGCTATTGAAAATGGACTAGTTTGAATAATATTTTCTTGAGTAAGAAAATGATTATGCTAAGTTATTGCCATGATTAGTTGCTGCATAAACATGACCAGAAAAGTGCCATGAGGTTCTGAACTGTTTAGTGCTTGATATAAGTTGACCCGGTATGATTCTGATGATTAGTGAAGCATGTTATATGAGTGCATTTGCATGTCATGGCATGACAACGGCCATTTTTATCTTAAGTTGAACCTGATAATAAATCAACTTGAACATATCGTTGATCAGGTCATGGTGCCACTAAATTGAGTATTTCCCAGTGCAACCACATTTGCCTTTATGGGAAGGCCTTTATTCGGTCTGTTGTCATGCCTCTGGTTGGTACCTCCAACGAGGGAAGGTTATGGGCGTGCGTTACCCTGGCCCGGTAAGCAGACAGAACCTTGTGTGCTCGTTGATTTGTTCTTATGGTACCTTGTCCCTGTTTGGGACGTTTTGCCACGACGGTGGCCGTTGGTGTCCGGGGTAGACACGGGGCCACCCATGAATTAGCCCAGTGGGGAGTTAGTAAGAGTGGCCGGGAGAGTGTCGTGTCAATGGAGGTTTTTTTTTGGAATGCCGTTGGTCCACCCGAATGGGAGTGCGAGGCCATGGGTTCCTTGGTGTGGGTACAGTGCGCTACCTCTGCAGAGTGTATTAAATCTATCGATAGCCGAGTCCACAGTTACGGACATGCTCGAAAGTAGGTCACACCATGGGTTAACGTTTTAAATAAATCTTGCACACTAAAATAATATGGCACTGTTGGAGAAATGATGGTTGAAGAATCATGTTGAGGTTGATGACCAAGTTGTTGGTCCGTTTGTGATCCAAGCAATATTACCGTTTGGTTGCATGGCAACCTCTTGGTAAGCAAGTCCGTAGGACTTGAGGCACGAGATTTGATTCATTGCATTCATAGCATGATCTTGCCTTGATGATTAAACTGGTTAATATCATGATATTGTTTGTCATTATGTTTATACTTGTTGTGAGCTTGCAAGTACATTCAATGTACTGACCTGGCATGTCATGCCAGATTTCAGGAAAGGTTCGTTGGAACGGAGTGCTGTGTCCACATCGGTGTCCCTGTGCTATGGAGTCCCGCTTCGTCATTGTTCCGCTGTCGCGTAGTCATCATGATCGAGGCCCTCCTTATGTTCATTAAATAATGTACACATTGTTCAGCCGCACCGTGTGTGCCGCTTGGCCTCCTAACTTGTTGTAATATGAACTATGTTCTGCTAGTATCAATAAAGCGGTTGTATTCTGTGCCAAGATGTTGTGTGTTGCCAGAAGACATGGTCTCTGGGCTGGCAATGCAAGGTAAACCGGTTGCTTTGAGCCGGGGTGCCACAACGCTTGGTATCAGAGCCGCGCTGATTGTAGGACACACGCTAGACTCCCGTCGCGTTACTGGACGTTAGTTAGCATAAAAGTTGAGTGATGACAATATTTTTAGCTGGTTGTTGCTTTGCATGTACTTGGTTATTTTATTTCTAACCTACTAATGGCTGTGAGTGTAGATGGCTTCGGCGCTGTATCCGTGCCAGTTGCAGCTGATGCCATACATGTCGCCGCATCTCCTTTGCAATGTGTGGCATCGACTGTATCCTCACGGGGACGACCCAGTCTATCGTGTGTACCATGAGCATATGTCAGATTTAGTATATGAGTATCACGCCGTGGTTACTCTGCGTACCAGTTCATCTTCCACCTCTTACACTCGCACTTCCAGGAGCGGTTACGCTTCTACCGCTTCTTAGGCTGTCAAGTTCGTTGCATTTGAGGTCCATGTCGAGCGAAGCTATAACGAGGTCCGAATGCAGAACCATCCAGGTTTATACTACTATCCCTCCCTACACGACAATGGCCGTGTTCGTTTTCCTACCATTGATCCAGAGTCCGATAGTAATGCTAGCCACCTTTCTCGATACATTACTGCTAGCTACCTGCTGATCCACGAGCTGGCTCGAGAGCTGACTCGTGCCCGTGTTGATATAGTCGCTACTAGAGCTGTCACACTCCATCATCTACGGGATTCACTCCTTATCTTCCATCCAGTTCTAGCTCACCATTTTCACTAGTTGCTCCCCCGAGTAGCTCGGGCCCCTTGAATGTGAACCCTCTTAGTGCTCCTGCTGAGTGGGTTTCCCTTCTCGCCACCCCTATAGCCCCGATGCTTTAGCCTCACCCTGCACCTGCTCCTGAGGGAGAGCCCTTGAGGCAGCGTCGTCGTGTTACATTTAACCCGGAGGTCGCGGTTAACGCAGTCAATTCAGGATCCGAGTCTGTTTCAGGAGAGGACACCGCAGCACCAGCAGAGCGTTAGAGCGCTCGAGTATTTGCAGTTATCAGGATGATGTACGGATGTAGTCGTATGAGTCATGATTTTTCCGTTCGATGTATGAGAGTAGTTAAACTTGTTATGTCATTTATGTACGGGTCTATGTATAATTATGTTGGACTTTCTCTTATTCGATGGGTTTCCTTCGGATTTTCGCTTTCTTTCGGGTTTTGTCGCTGCGTTTTCCCCGCCGTGTTTCTTCTTGGATGTTGCTCATCTCGATCGTGTTGTCTTGGAAAAAACAATATGATGACGCGGGGAGGCAGCAGTAGTGACGCTCGTGAGGCTACCCCTGTTCGTCGTTCCGCACGACAGGCAGGACACTACCCTGAGCCGTACATTCCACCACCGCCTCCACCGCCAAATCCACCCTCCACCGAGCAAATTCTCCGTATGTTCGAAGAAAGATGAAATCATGATCTGCTTGAAATGTTGAGAAGTGTGCAAGCTATGGTGGGACAGAATGGAAATCAGAATGGTCATCCCTCCAAACTGTCAGACTTTCAGAGAACCAACCCTCCCAGTTTCAGTCAGGTTATTGATCCATTGGATGCAGACGACCGGCTGCGAATTATAGAGAAGAAACTTGAGATTTCCCGTACTGATACAAATGACAAAGTCCCATTTGCAACCCATTACCTGGTAGGCACTGCTGCAGTATGGTGGGAAAATGAAAAAGCTATGTGGCCTGCCGATGAAGAAATCACATGGGTAAAATTCAAGGATCGGTTCCATAAATATCATATTCCTGCTAGAGTTATGAAGGTCAAGCAGCATGAATTCCTCGCGCTCCTCCAAGGGAGTCAGTCTGTGAGTGAATATTTGAATAAGTTCAATCATTTGGCCCGCTATTCTCTTTATGATGTGGCCACTGAAGAAAGGAAGATTGATCATTTTCTTGGAGGCAGAATCAACATCTCCGATGCACCCTCAGCATGTTTGATTTCACCGATTTCCAAACTCTGGTAAACGCCATCATTGCTGAGAGGGAGCACAAAATGATACAAGACAACAAGCCTTCAAATAATGATCACAAGCGCAAGTTTGAACCAAGGAAGGAGGTTCAGCCTATGCAAAAGGCTCGTACCTGGCAGCAGCCACAAGTAGAGTACAAGCCCAATTGGCAACAGAATATCAAAAAGGCCCTACGCAAGTCAAGAACGTCGCAACCAACCCGGTGCGAGAAGAATGCCAGCGCAACAATTCCTGTTTCAGTTGTGGGCAAACTGGACATTATGCCAGACAGTGTCCCAAGAGCGGCAAGAATAATCCTCCATTCAGGCCGCAAGTCAATTATATTGGGGCATATCCTGTCTAGGAAAACATCATCTGCCACATCCACACCCTCTCCACAGACGAAGCCCAAGAGAACCCCGAAGTCGTCACTGGTATGTTTTCAGTTAATAGCATACCTGCCATAATTTTATCTGACTCTAGGGCTTCCCACTCTTTTATTTCGCAGAGTTTTGTTGCCCAAAACAATTTTCCTTGTTCGATTTTGAGCAAGAATATGCTGGTACAATCCCCGGGGTCTTTGCTTAGAAGCAATCTGGTATGCCGTGATCTGGAAATAAATATCAACGGAGTCCACTTTCCTGCTTCTTTGATAGTCATTGAGTCTGTTAAGCTGGACATCATTTCGGGAATGAATTGGTTGACACAATACCAAGTCTGTATTAACTGTGCAACCCAAGAAGTCACCTTGACCAGTCCAGAAGGACAAGCTACAAAATTCCATGCCCGCAGGAGCATACCACAGAAAGAAATGGTTTTTGCCACTGTGGCTGAGTTGGAATTAATTCCAGTAGTCGGTGAATTTCCTGATGTATTCCCAGAAGAGCTGCCAGGCATGCCACCAGACCGCGAGCTCGAGTTTGCAATTGATCTTGTGCCCGGAACCACACCGTTATACAAGAAGTATTATCGAATGCCGTCATCAGAATTAGTGGAGCTAAAGAAACAACTTGATGAGATGCTCCAAAAAGGTTATATCTGTCCCAGTTCCTCACCATGGGGATCACTTGCTATATTCGTGGATAAGAAAGATGGAAGCCTCCGTATGTGTGTAGATTACTGTCAGCTGAATGATGTCACCATCAAAAACAAATATCCACTGCCCAGGATTGATGACTTATTTGATCAACTAAGTGGGGCCAAAGTATTCTCCAAAATTGATTTAAGGACGTGATACCACCAACTCAAGATAAAAAAGGAGGATATTCCTAAGACCGCATTCACTACTCGGTATGGTCTTTATGAATATACTGTTATGTCCTTAGGCCTCACCAATGGCCCTAATTTCTTCATGCACATGATGAATAAAGTATTCATGGATTTCCTCGATAAATTTGTGATGGGTTTTATCGATGATATTCTCATATACTCAATAAGTGAAGAGGAACACAAAGGACACCTCCGAGCGGTCTTACAAAGACTCCGTGACCACCAACTATACGCCAAGTTCAGTAAGTGTGAGTTTTGGCTCAAGCAAGTTGGATTCCTCGGGCACATACTATCCGCGGAAGGTATAGCCGTGGATCCAAGCAAAGTAAAAGATGTGCTTGATTGGCTGGCACCCACAACAGTGTCTCAAATCCGGAGTTTCCTTGGATTAGCCGGATAATATCGGCGGTTCATTGAAGGCTTCTCTAAAATTATCAAGCCAATGATAGAGCTTCTCAAAAAGGATAAGAAATTTGAATGCACTGAGGATTGTGAGAAAAGTTTCAACGAGCTGAAAATTAGATTGACCTCAGCCCCTATGTTGACACTTCCAGATATCTACCACAGCTTTGAAGTCTACTGTGATGCTTCCAGATAGGGTCTTGAATGCGTACTTATGCAAGATGGCAAGGTAGTAGCTTATGCCTCTTGTCAGCTGCGACCCCATGAAGGGAACTATCCTACTCATGATCTGGAATTGGCTGCGGTGGTTCATGCTCTAAAAATTTGGAGGCACTACCTCATTGGAAAAAGGTGCCAAATATTTACCAACCATAAAAGCCTCAAGTATATATTCACTCAGCCAGATTTGAATCTCCACCAATGCAGATGGCTTGAGTTAGTCAAGGACTATGACATTGGAATTAATTACCACCCGGGTAAGGCCAACGTGGTGGCCGACGCACTCAGCAGAAAGACTGTCAGTTTAAATGCCATGCCGGCAAACATGCCTTCCGAACTGCAAGAAGAAATTGCTCAGCTCAACCTGGTCATTGTTGAAGCTGGTCTTGCTAATATTATGGAAATTACCCCTACCCTCAAGGATGAGATTCGCAAGGCCCAGCCAGATGATCCAATCTTACAAAAATATGTCAAGCACATGCTAGAAGGACAGACCTCAGATTTTTCCAAGGACCAGCTAGGTACACTGCGGTTCCGTGGGAGGATTTGTGTACCAAGTCAAGAAGGTTTAAGGAAGAAAATATTATCCAAAGCACATGAATCCTCGTATTCTATCCACCCCGGAAGTACTAAAATGTACGAAGACCTTCGTTAAATATTCGGGTGGGATGGGATGAAGAAGGACATTTCATATTTTGTGGCCTGCTGCGACATATGCAATAAAGTAAAGGCAGAATACCAGAAACCAGCCGGACTCCTCCGACCATTACCCGTTCCACAATGGAAGTGGGATGACATTGATGACCCACAAGTATAGGGGATCTTCGAACCTAACGAGGAGTAGAAGGAAATGACAAGCGGTTTTCAGTAAGGTTTTCTCTGCAAGCACTAAAATTGTAGGTAGCAGATAGTTTTGTGATAAGATAAATTGTAACGAGTAACAAGCAATGAAAGTAAATAAAGTGCAGAAAGTTGGCCCAATCCTTTTTGTAGCAAAGGACAAGCCTGGAAAATTTCTTATAATGAGAAAAGAGCTCCCGAGGACACATGGGAATTATCATCAAGCTAGTTTTCATCACGCTCATATGATTCGCGTTTGGTACTTTGATAATTTGATATGTGGGTGGACCGGTGCTTGGGTACTACCCTTACTTGGACAAGCATCCCACTTATGATTAACCCCCATTGCAAGCATCCGCAACTACAAAAGAAGTATTAAGGTAAACCTAACCACAGCATTAGACATATGGATCCAAATCAACCCCTTACGAAGCAACGCATAAACTAGGGTTTAAGCTTCTGTCACTCTAGCAACCCATCATCTACTTATTACTTCCCAATGCCTTCCTCTAGGCCCAAATAATGGTGAAGTGTCTGTAGTCGACGTTCACATAACACCACTAGAGGAAAGACAACATACATCTCATCAAAATATCGAACGAATACTAAATTCACATGACTACTAATAGCAAGACTTCACCCATGTCCTCAGGAACAAACATAACTACTCACAAAGCATATTAATGTTCATAATCAGAGGAGTAATAATATGCATTAAGGATCTGAACATATGATCTTCCACCAAGTAAACCAATTAGCATCAACTACAAGGAGTAATCAACACTACTAGCAACCCATAGGTACCAATTTGTGGTTTTGATACAAGAGATGAACTAGGGTTTTGAGAGGAGATGGTGCTGGAGAAGATGTTGATGGAGATTGACTCCCTCCCGATGAGAGGATTGTTGGTGATGACGATGGTGATGATTTCCCCCTCCCGGAGGGAAGTTTCCCCGGCAGAACAGCTCTGTCGGAGCTCTAGATTGGTTCCGCCAAGGTTCCGCCTCGTGGCGGCGGAGTTTCGTCCCGTAAGCTTGCCTCTGGTTTTTTCCAGGGTAAAAGCCTTCATATAGCAGAAGATGGACGCCGGAGGGCCACCAGGGGGCCCAGGAGACAGGGGCGCGCGCCCAGTAGGGGTGGGCGCGCCCCCACCTTCCTGGCCAGGGTGTGGGCCCCCTCCGGCAGTTTCTTCGCTCAATAATTCTTATTTAATCCAAAAATAAGTTCCGTGGAGTTTCAGGATTTTTGGAGTAGTGCAGAATAGGTTTCCAATGTTTGCTCCTTTTCCAGCCAGAATTCCAGCTGCTGCCATTCCCCCTCTTCATGGTAAACCTTGTAAAATAAGAGAGAATAGCCATAAGTATTGATATATAATGTGTAATAACAGACCATAATGCAATAAATATTGATATAAAAGCATGATGTAAAATTGACGTATCAACTCCCCCAAGCTTAGACCTCGCTTGTCCTCAAGCGGAAGCCGAAATCGAAAAATATGTCCACATGTTTAGAGATAGAGGTGCCGATAAAAATAAAATACGGACATGAGGGCATCATGATCATTCTTATAATAGCAACATATATAGATTTTATCATGTAATTTCTTATGCTCAAGTAACGATCAATTCACAATGTCAAGTATGGTTCAGAAACTTCATTGGGAACTAACAAACTATAATCTCACTCACTGAAGCAATTGCAATTTATCATAACATCAGAAAGAGTCAAGAATAGAGCTTTTCAGCAAGTCCACATACTCAACTATCATGTAGTCTTCTACAATTGCTAACACTCACGCAATACTTGTGGTTATGGAGTTTCAACCAGACACTGAGAAAGATAGGGGCTTATTGTGTTGCCTCCCAACGTATTCACCTTTAGGTGATGTCAACAATAATAGTTCATGCTAACTTACATCCAATTGGATATATGTATCAAGATCTTCCAAACACTAGGAGCTTGCCAAAGGATGAAATGAAAAAGGGATAGGTGAAGATCACCTTGACTCAAGCATAAAGTAAAAACATAAAGTAAAAGATAGGCCCTTCGTAGAGGGAAGCAGAGGTTGTCATGTGCTTTTCGGGTTGGATGCATAAAATCTTAATGCAAAAGAACGTCACTTTATATTGCCACTTGTATGTGGACCTTTATTATGCAGTCCGTCGCTTTTATTGCTTCCACAACAATATTGTATAAAGCTTATTTTCTCCGCACTAATAAGTCATACATATTTAAAGAGCAATTTTTATTGCCTGCAACATGGCAACTTACTTGAAGGATCTTACTCAATCCATAGGTAGGTATGGTGGACTCTAATGGCAAAACTGGGTTTAAGGATATTTGGAAGCACAAGTAGTATCTCTACTTGGTGCAAGGAATTTTGGCTAGCATGAGGGGGAAAGGCAAGCTCAACATGTTTGGAAGGTCAATGACAATATACTTTAACTAAGATGTGAGGAAACATAAACCATTACGTTGTCTTCCTTGTCCAACATCAACTCTTTTAGCATGTCATACTTAATGAGTGCTTCACAATCATAAAAGATGTCCAAGATAATATATTTGTATGTGAGACCTCTCTTTCCTTATTACTTCCTATTAATTGCAACGATGACCAAAACTATGTTTGTCAACTCTCAACAACTTTTATGCCTCATACTTTCTATGTGTGAAGTCATTACTATCCATAAGACCAACATGAGCTCTTTTATTCTTTTTATTCCTTCTACTTTCTCAAAATCATAGCAAGATAGCAAAGCCCTTGACTCAACACTAATCTTTATTATAGATAGCTCACGGACTCGATTACATAAAGGGATCACAAAGCAAAACTCAAAACTACTTGATATCAAAACTTCAATCTACTAGATCAAGATACTACTAAAAGGATCGAACTAAATAAAACGGTAAAGATAGGAGTGTGATGGTGATACGATACCGGGGCACCTCCCCCAAGCTTGGCAGTTGCCAAGGGGAGTGCCCATACCCATGTGATTATGTCCTCGGAGGTGGTGAAGTAGGAGTTGTTGATGATGTAGGCTTGTCGTCTATCTTCCAAGGCATAGGCTCACCATCATAGAAGGATGATCGAGTCTCCGGGATCCTTAAATCTGCAGCCGAACTCATCCTCTTGAATCTATATTCATACTCACAGTTTTGGTTTTGCAGGTCATAGATCTATGCTTGGATGTGCTCGATTTTTGCTTGAAGCTTGAAGATGGTATCCCCAATGACCTTGGCATCCAGCTTGTGGTTGTTGGTGAACTCCGTGATCATCATCTGGTTGGCGTTGAGTCCACGCTCCACCATCCCTTGGCACTTGAAAACTTGTTGCTCCATGGCTTCGAGCTTTGTATCCACGCTTCCGGTACGCCTTCGTCCCTCCACATCGCAGATGTGCAGCACCCACTCACGCATCTCAATGGTTTGAGGGTGTTGCAGCACCTCCGCGAGATAGGGGTTGATAACCCTCTCAAAAAACTTGTCCTTGGAAGCGCTTGGAGACGTCATGATGCTCTAGATCTGTCAAAAAAACAGCTCGAAACGAAAACAGAGGATATTTGCGTGATACAGTGGTCAAAGCCTTCGGGAGATTATATAATGAATTTTTACCAACCAAAATACGTAACGTGCAAGAAAACAGAGTCCGGGAGGCACACAAGGTGGCCACGAGACAGGGGGGCGCGCCCTCCACTCTCGTGGAGGCCTCGTGTCCTTCCCGGACTACTTCTTTCTTTCTTAAATTCTTAAAATTCCAAAACTGATAAAAATTGCCATTAGAATTGTTTTGGAGTCGGTTTACTTACCGTACCACACACCTATTCCTTTTCGGAGTCTCGAATGTTCCGGAAAGTGTCCCTTATGTATTCCTCCGAGGTTACGGTTTCAACAATATTAGTTTCAACATTGATAGGATTACCTGAGATATAATGTTTAATTCTTTGACCGTTCACCACTGTCATGCCCAATATGCGACCCTATCCTAAAGGAACTTGAAGGTCCCACCAAGGATAGAAGCGCATATTGGAGACGCTTTTGCAAGGTGGATATCATTACATCGTACCATTACATAATAGTTGGGGATACATACAAGAGGCATAGAATGCCACACGAATACAATAACATCATACAAGAGATCAACATCCGACTATGGATGGAACACAAACAGAAACTCAAACGACATCCACCCTGCTAGCCCAGGCTGCCGACCTGGAACCTATCCCCTGATCAAAGAAGAAGCAGAAGAAGAACTCCAAAACAAGTAAACATCACTCTCGCGTCATGATCATTGCATAACCTGTACCTGCAACTGTTGTTGTAATAATCTGTGAGCCACGAGGACTCAGCAATCCCATTACCATGGGTATCAATACTAGCAAAGCTTAATGGGTAAGGAAGGGGTAAAGTGGTGAGGTTGCAGCAGCGTCTAAGCATATATGGTGGCTAACATACACAACTAAGAGCGAGAAGAGAAGCAACAGAACGGTCGTGAAGCTAGCAATGATCAAGAAGTGATCCTGAACTCCTACTTACGTCAAACATAACCCAAAACCGTGTTCACTTCCCGGACTCCGTCGAGAAGAGACCATCACGGCTACACACGCGGTTGATGCGTTTTAATTCGAATCTGGTGTCAAGTTCTCTATAACCGGACGTTAACAAGTTCCCATCTGCCACATAACCGCGGGCACGGCTCTCGAAAGTTTATACCCTGCAGGGGTGTCCCAATTTAGCCCATCACAAGCTCTCACGGTCAAAGAAGGATATTCCTTCTCCTAGGAAGACCCGATCAGTCTTGAAATCCCGGTTTACAAGACATTTCGACAATGGTAAAACAAGACCAGCAAAGCCGCCCGATGTGCCGACAAATCCCGATAGGATCTGCACATATCTCGTTCTCAGGGCACACCGGATGGGCAAGACGTCGGGCTAGTATAGACCCTGCTTGCCCAGGGGGCACCGGACATCGCCCAGGTTGGGCCAGCACTCAAAGGAGCACTGGTCCGGGGGTTAAAATAAAGATGACCCTCGGGCTCCGGAAACCCAAGGGAAAAAGGCTTAGGTAGGCAAATGGTAAAACCAAGGATGGGTCTTGCTGGAGGAGTTTTATTCAAAGCGAACTGTCAAGGGGGTCCCATAAATCACCCAACCGCGTAAGGAACGCAAAATCAAGGAACATAACACCGGTATGACAGAAACTAGGGCGGCAAGAGTGGAACAAAACACCAGGCATAAGGCCGAGCCTTCCACCCTTTACCAAGTATATAGATGCATTAATTTAAATAAGAGATATTGTGATATCCCAACACAATCCTGTCCATCATGGAGCAATCGTCAACTTCACCTGCAACTAACAATGCTATAAGAGGGGCTGAGCAGAGTGGTAACATAGCCAAACAACGGTTTGCTAGGAAGGGTGAAAAGGTTAGAGGCTGACATGGCAATTTGGGAGGCTTGATCAACAAGAGATAGGTAGCGCAACATAGCGATAGAACGAAGCAACTAGCATAGCAATGATAGTAGTGAGATCCAAGGTGACGGTCATCTTGCCTGAAATCCTGCTAGGAAGAAGAACGAGTCCATGAAGAAGATGAAGCCACAAAGACAAACCAAGCGTAGACGAATGAATCCTCATGATCGCAATGAAACAGGAACTAACGAGAAGGATCACAACTGAAAAGAAGCAAACAACAAGGTAAACACACAACGCATAGACATGGCATGATGCACAAACAAGTATGATGCATGTCCGGTTTAATGAGGCATGGCATGGCAAAGTGCACAAACAATACTACAAATTAAGTTGAGCTCAATATGCAACGAGTTGCATATTGACGAAACTTCACAACAATTATTTAGTTCTGTCCCGTTTAAACTACTTAACAATATTAAATGTTGTTAAACATGGCAAGAGGTGAAGCATAATTAAACTAACTAATTAGGCAAGTTTAAATGAGTCCAGGAACTCAAACAACAATTCTGGAAAATCCTCATGTCCATATTTCGAATTCGGTACTGTTCTGCCCTAAACCATATTTTAATGTTGTTAAACAGGAAAATAAAGTGCACCATGTTAAACTAGGCATTTTTCCACCCCATTTACATATAAAGTTTGTTTAATTCAGGGATACGGTTAATTAGTTATGAAATAAATCATTTTAGCATGGTATTTAAGCAAATTACTTCAAACAACACATTTAAACAATTTTAACATGGGTGAAAGTTGCAAATTATTAATCTACACAAAATTCTAAGCATTTTATATGTTTGAATCATTTTAATCTGATGCACCATTTGTGAGTTATTAAATGCATGATCTATAGGGACTTTTCTGTAAATATGTAAACTCCTGGAAAATTAGATAAATTCACAGATGCTGAAAAAAACCTACGCGGGCCGAATCTGGATCTCGGCGAAGGTTAGCAGAGAGGGGGCATCACCTTAGCGGGCCACGGCCCAGGCGAAGAAGCAGGCCGGCGGGGAAGCTGGCTTGGCGCGGCGCTGGGCCTTGCTGGCGCTGGAAGTGGCCCAGACGCGCGAGGCGGGGAGGCTACCGGCGCGTCGCTCTCTGTTCGACAGAAAACAGAGGAGTAGCGGCACTGGGGTTCGCGACGGGAAGCAGGGGACGGCGAACTTGGCGCGCGAGGAGGCTCGCGTCCCAGGCGCGTCACCGGGGCGGCGCAGGTGACGGCGGGGAGGCGGATCTAGCGGCAGCGAGGATCTCTCTAGTGAGGCAGGGACTTGCGAAAGAGCAACGGCGACAGGAACTTGGCGCGGGCGAGGGACTTGGCGAAGGCGCGCAGGAGGGACTTGATGCAGGACGGCGACACATGAACTTGGGGCTGGCGACGGGGATCCGGGCGAGGACGGTGTTCTCCGGCGAGGTGGCGTGCGGGCGGAGCTGAAGAAGGCAGCGCCTGTCCTCTGTTCAACGAGGGAGAGAGTTTCAGAGAAAAAACAAAACGGGAAGGAAGGGAAAGACAGGGGAGGAGAGGAGCAGGACGAGGCCGGTCCAGGTCGTGGTCGCCGGCGGCGGGGTCACCGGAGGGCGCGGCCTGCGGGGTCCTGCTGGTGGCTCGCGGTGGCGGAAGGCGCACGGGAGGAGCGGCGGTGGCCTCGATCCAAACGAGATCGAGAGGTGCTGGAGGTCACGAGCAGCTTGGGAGGCTTCCTGGTCGTTGGATCGTCAGATCTGATGGCCGTGAATGAATCTCGGGGGCGCTGGTGGATGGCTGGATTTTGGATCGGGGATTTGGCTGCTGGTAGGTGGGGAAGGATCCCAAGGGGAACTGGCTGGCGGTAGCTCGATGGGACAAACTCCCTATAAGTTAGGGTTTGGCCTGATTTAGACTAGGGAGTCTTTATATAAGGAAAGAGGGAGTTTATGATAGGTTTGGACCCTCCGATCGTAATCGGACGGACGGAAAAATAGGCTAGGGAGAGTCCTAGAAATAACTGAAGATACTTTAGAGATGTTTGGGTATGATCCGGACCCATCGGTCGTGACCGTGTGGTTCGGGTTCGGGGAAGTTTCCGGAGACGCGCAAGGGGAGGTATGTGCACTGTGCAGAGAGGCTCAAACGGTCAAACAACAAATGAACGATTGCTCTCGAAAGGGATAACGAAGGCAAGGGGGGGACGCGGCAACTACGAACGGATGCAAGCTTTATGAAAACATGCAGATGCAGTGTGCATGATGCTATGAGATGAAATGCAAGACATGAACAAAATGCAAAACAAAAGACAAAAACCCAACCACGGAGGAAATAACATATCACATAGCCGGAAATGGCAAGAGTTTGAGTTACAATTATGGAAAGTTACATCTGGGGCGTTACAACAACCCTCAGACTTGTGCCTTCGAAGTTGTTGATTTTTATGGCACCGGAACGATAGACCTCCTCGATAACGGAAGGACCTTCCCATTTGGAGAGAAGTTTTCCTGCAAAAAATCTTAAACGAGAGTTGAATAATAACACATAATCACCTACGTTAAACTCACGCTTTTTGTATCCTTTTATCATGCCAGCGTTTGACTTTTTCTTTGAATAGCTTCGGTTCTCCATTTATCAAGTGAGCTAATGTCAAATAACCTCTTCTCACCGACAAGTTTGAAATCATAGTTGAGCTCTTTTATAGCCCAATATGCTTTATGTTCAAGTTTAAGAGGTAAGTGAGAAGCTTTTCCATAAACCATTTTATACGGAGACATACCCATAGGATTTTTGTATGCAGTTCTATAGGCCCATAATGCATCATCAAGTTTCTTGGACCAATTCTTTCTAGATCCATTCACATTCTTTTGCAAAATTAATTTGAGCTCTCTATTGCTCAACTCTACTTGACCACTAGACTGCGGGTGATAAGGAGATGCGATTCTATGATTAACATCATACTTAGCAAGCAT
Source organism: Triticum dicoccoides (assembly GCF_002162155.2). Lineage (NCBI taxonomy): Eukaryota > Viridiplantae > Streptophyta > Magnoliopsida > Poales > Poaceae > Triticum > Triticum dicoccoides. The sequence goes on along the minus strand of NC_041385.1, from coordinate 233,531,077 downwards.
CTTACGGAAAGCACCATGAATAAAATGTGAACCACCATCAGTCATAAGATATCTAGGGACTCCAAACCTTGGAAAAATAACTTCTTTAAGCATTTTAATAGAAGTTTTATGATTAGCACTATTAGTTGGAATAGCTTCTACCCACTTAGTAACGTAATCAACAGCAACTAAAATATGTGTGTAACCATTAGAGGCCGGAAAAGGTCCCATATAATCAAAGCCCCAAACATCAAACGGTTCAATAACAAGAGAATAATTCATAGGCATTTCTTGACGTCTACTAATGTTACCAATTCTTTGACATTCATCACAAGATAAGACAAACTTACGAGCATCTTTGAAGAGAGTAGGCCAATAAAAACCGGATTGCAATACCTTATGTGCAGTTCTATCTCCAGCGTGGTGTCCTCCATAGGATTCAGAGTGACACTTGTGTAGGATCTGTTCCTATTCATGCTCAGGTACACAACGTCTAATAACACCATCTACTCCTTCTTTATAAAGGTGTGGGTCATCCCAGAAGTAATGTCTTAAATCATAAAAGAACTTTTTCTTTTGCTGGTATGTGAAACTAGGTGGTATAAATTTAGCAACAATGTAATTAGCATAATCAGTATACCAAGGAGTAGTACGAGAAGCATTAACGACCGCTAATTGTTAATCAGGACACTATCATCAATAGGAAGTGGGTCATCAAGAACATTCTCTAACCTAGACAAGTTGTGTGCAACGGGGTTCTCAGCTCCCTTTCTATCAATAATATGCAAATCAAATTCTTGGAGCAAGAGAACCCATCTAATAAGTCTAGGCTTAGCATCTTTCTTTTCCATAAGATATTTAATAGCAGCATGATCAGTGTGAATAGTAACTTTGGAATCAACAATATAAGGTCTAAACTTATCACATGCAAACACAACTGCTAAGAACTCTTTTTTAGTAGTGGCATAATTTCTCTAGGCAGTATCAAGAGTTTTACTAGCATACTGGATAACATTCAATTTCTTATCAACTCTTTGCCCTAGAACAGCACCTACAGCATAATCACTAGCATCACACATAATTTCAAAGGGTAAATTCAAATCAGGTGGCCGAACAATATGTGTAGTGATCAAAGCTTTCTTAAGTATTTCAAATGCTTCTACACATCATCATCAAAGACAAAAGGAATATCTTTTTGCAATAAATTAGTCAGAGGCCTAGAGATTTTAGAAAAGTCCTTAATGAACCTCCTAAAAACCGACATGACCAAGGAAACTTCTTATACCTTTTATGTCCTTGGGACATGGCATCTTTTCAATAGCATCAACTTTAGCTTTATCAACTTCAATACCTCTCTCGGAAATCTTATGCCCCAAGACAATGCCTTCATTAACCATAAAGTGGCACTTTTCCCAATTCAAGACGAGACTAGTGTCTTCATATCTCTGCAAAACTTGATCAAGGTTGCTCAACCAATCATCAAAATAGGATCCATAGACGTAGAAATCATCCATGAATACCTCACAAATCTTTTCACAAAATTCAGAGAATATAGCCATCATACATCTTTGGAAGGTAGCAGGTGCATTACATAAACCAAAAGGCATATGTCTATAAGCAAAAGTACCGAAAGGGCAAGTAAAAGTAGTTTTAGATTGATCCTTCACTGATACAGGTATTTGAGAGAAACCAGAATAACCATCTAGAAAGCAGAAATGTGTGTGTTTGGACAGTCTTTCTAGCATTTGATCGATAAAAGTTAAAGGGTAATGATCTTTCTTAGTAGCTTTATTTAATTTACGAAAATCAATTACCATCCTATAACCTGTAATAATTCTTTGCGGGATCAATTCATCTTTATCATTAGGAACGACGGTAATACCTCCCTTTTTAGGAACACAATGGACAGGGCTTACCCAATCACTATCAGCAACGGGATAAACTATACCTGCCTCAAGGAGCTTTAGTATCTCCTTTCTTACCACTTCTTTCATCTTAGGATTCAGTTGTCGTTGAGGATCTCTAACTGGTTTGGCATCGTCCTCCAAATTAATTTTGTGTTGGCATAACATGGGACTAATGCCCTTGAGATCATCCAAAGTATATCCAATAGCAGCACAGTGCTTCTTCAGAGTTTTCAATAATCTTTCTTCTTCTTGCTCTGAAAGGTTAGCACTAATAATAACATGATATATTTTCTTTTCATCAAGGTAAGCATACTTAAGATTATCAGGTAATGGTTTGAGTTCAAACACGGGATCACCCTTGGGTGGAGGGGGATCCCCTAGAATTTGAATGGGTAGGTTGTGTTTCAGCATATGTTCCTGTTGAAGGAACACTTTATCTATTTCCCTTCTTTCCTTCATAAACATATCATTTTCATGGTCTAGCAAATATTGTTCTAATGGATCAGTAGGAGGCACGGCAATAGAAGCAAGACCAGTAATCTCATCCTTACTAGTTGATTCTCTATCACGAGGTTGTCTACGAAACTTAGCAAAATTAAACTCATGAGACATACCCTCTAAGCCAATTGTAACAGTATCCTTTTCACAATCAATCTTAGCATTAACTGTATTCATGAAGGGTCTACCAAAAATAATGGGACAAAAGTCATCTTGTGGGGAGCTAAGGACAAGAAAATCAGCAGGATATTTAACCTTCCCACACAAGACTTCAACATCTCTAACAATCTCAATTGGTGAAATAGTATCTCTATTGGCAAGTTTGATAGTAACATCAATACCTTCCAATTCAACGGGTGCAATATCATGCATAATTTCTTTATATAAGTCATAGGGTATTGCACTAGCACTAGCACCCATATCACATAAGCCATGATAACAATGATCTCCTATTTTAACAGAAATAACAGGCATGCCTACCACAGGTCTATGTATCTTAGTATCTGGTCTAACAATATTAGCAGTCTCTCCACAGAAATAAATAACATGCCCATCTAAATCATCATCCAAGAGATCTTTAAGCATAGCAATACTAGGTTCAACTTTGATTTGCTCAGGAGGTGTATAAGTCCTATTATTACTCTTACGAACAACATTTGAAGTTTTAGCATGATCCTTTATCCTAATAGGAAAAGGAGGTTTCTCAACATAAATAGTAGGAACAATAGGATCACTATAGGTGACAGTCCTTTCTTCAACTGTAATAGGTGCAACTACTTTTACTTCAATGGGAGGATTATATTTAAACCACTTCTCCTTAGGGAGATCAACGTGAGTAGCAAAAGATTCACAGGAAGAAGCTACTATCTCAGAGTCAAGTCCATATTTAGCGCTAAATCCACGAAAAGCATCGGTATTCATAAAAGATTTAACACAATCAAACTTAGGTTTCATACCTGACTCCTTACCATCGTCGGAACCCCAATCTTCAGAGTTGCGTTTAATTCTTTCCAATAAGTCCCATTTGAATTCAATAGTCTTCAGCATAAAAGAACCAGCACAGGAAGTATCGAGCATGTTGCGATCATTGAGAGAAAGCCGAGCATAAAATTTTTGAATAATCATTTCTTTGGAGAGCTCATGATTGGGGCATGAATATAACATTGACTTAAGCCTCCCCCAAGCTTGAGCGATGCTTTCTCCTTCACGAGGCCAGAAATTATATATGTAATTACGATCACGATGAACAAGATGCATAGGATAGAACTTCTGGTGAAATTCCAACTTCAACCGTTTATAATTCCAAGATCCCGTATCATCACATAGCCTATACCATGTCAATGCATATCCCTTCAAAGATAAAGGTAAGACCTTCCTTTTGACAACATCATCGGGAATACCTGCAAGCTTAAATAATCCACAAACTTCATCCACAAAGATAAGGTGTAAATCGGGATGCAATGTTCCATCTCCTGCGAAGCGATTATGATGTAGGGTGGAACCCTATAGCGTCGATCTTTCACGTTTGGAGTGGATCCTACGGGGAATCACGAAGAACACACGGAAGCACAAAGGGAAACACGGGGGAAAACGAGAGAGAATCACTCAACCAACAAGGAATCGATCACACAAGTGCTAGATCACCACACACATAAGAGATCCACAAGATCCAAATTCAACAAAGGTAAGGATACAAAGGAACCGTTCTTCTCCAAAAGGAGGCCTTGATGTTCTTCCCTAGAAGGGGTCTTGAATCCGCTTGGGGGATCTTCTCCGAAGAGGTCGTGATCTCTGAGGAGAAGTATCCAAGTGGATGAGCAAAGGCTCTCACACAAATATGAGCTAATCCAATGCTAAGTCTCAAAATGGGGAGGAGGAGGTCTATTTATAGTGCTAAGCCACGAAGGGGTAAATGAGGGGCGAAGGGGTACACGGGCTTCGGCCCAAGTCATGCACGCAGGCGGGGTCCGGATGATCCGGATGGTGGCCCGGATGATCCGGGTGTCGGGGGTCCGGATGATCCGGGTGACCTTCCGGATGATCCGGCTTCGTCGAGCAGCTTCGGGTGTCTTCGGGCACGTTAGCCGGATCGTCCGGGTGGTCGTCCGGATCGTCCGGGCTCGGTACGGATCGTTCGGCTGGGTGTCCGGATGATCCGGGCAAGTCCTGTCTTGCTCCGTTCTTCTTCTTCCTTCTCCTCTTCCATGCTTGGCCTTGGTCCTTGGATTCTCCATGGTCATCTTGGTTGTACCTGAGTGTATGCAAGGTCCATGCATGAGGTAGTAGCCATGTCTCACATGCGGAAAGTGACGGTTCGAAGAGGAGTGAATTCACCTTGTGTCCAATGGCGTATGTTCGAGGTCTTGTCATATGTCCTCTTGGGGCTTGGAGAGTAGTCGGAGTGTACATGGGGATGAACATGGGATGCTTCGCATCATATCCCCCCCCCCCCTTGGGAAAGATCCAACCTCGGATCGTGATCCTCATCACCATGGAAACGGGTGCCGTGGACGGACTTGTAGTGGGACGTAGGTGAAGGCATTGCGCAATCCAAGTACTCCACGGTGTCTCCGGTATGTGGTACATGCAAAATGAGCAAACACAAAGTACACTTGGAAATACAATGGCTAGCGCACACAAAGTGTCCATCAATTAAGCGTGAGTCCGTGCGAAGGGATAGTGCGTGGCAAGACACAAGATGCTTATCCAAAAGAAGTAGAATGAGATGTAAAGCATTCATGGTATAATTAGCATGGTGCACAAAGCGACAAATTCTACCATTGTGCAAAATGATGTCATAATGGGATGGTGCATCAAAAGCATGAACATGGCAATGGATGCTAAATATGTATATGTTATCATGCAATTGATGTTGGGCAATATGATCATGATGTATGAATATGCCATCAAGGAAGATCACAACAAATTTGCTAAGGAAGTGAACAAGCTCATATATCATGGATGACATGGTAATACAAGATGCAACAAGGCAATCATAATGTGAGTCAATCCATGCATAGGGTGCAAACTTGCGGTGAGTATGATATGTCCATCGAGCATGACATGTATGAGCACAATCAACAAATATGGATGTGTGAATGTAATGTATCAAAGGAGTGTTGATGTACCAATGCTCGATGTCGTGGAATGAGTGGAATTCCGAAGGTGCATCCCATAAGTGCGAGCGCTCCTCAATGTGAAGGTCCATGTAGCCAATCTCCAATGTCGCTCCTCTGGTCGCGAGATGTATCATGTAGACAACAAGAAGGAAACAACAATGAAAGAGTGACCCATCCAATATGCAAACTTGAGGATGGCTCAAAAGGAAGGAGTTCACCTTTAGTAGATTCTCGCAAATGTTGGTGTTGCACATCGTGTATGCCTTCGCATGACCAAGTTGTCGCATAACGGCGTCGCCTTGTGAAACTTCCAAAATGAAAGAACATGACAAACACTCGGAAAAACAAATGAGGTTAGCGGAAATGCAAAACCTATCATTCGAGTGGTAAGATACCCAACAAGTGTATGCATCATGCTCATCATAAGAAAGTACAAGGGAGCGTGTCATAGTATGGAGGCGTATGACGCAATAACAACCAAGTGCAATAGGCTCAATCAAACAAGCATGCATCACAAGTAAGGTGTCAAAGTCTCCAAGATCAATAAGCATAGTATGGTTGCACTCAATACAAGTGGATATGAAAGAGGCAACTAATTGACACAAGAGACAATGATCAAGATATATCATGTGAGAGGCATGAGCATATATGTCATCAACCCAAGAAAGCAAGTAATAGTGGAACATGGGTGATGCAACATAGAAAGCAATCATAGCAATCAAGTCAAGCAAGCTAGTAGTGCGAAGATGCAACATACTAGAGGGAATCATAGCAAGCATGTCATGTGTGCAAATAGTGGGCATGAATAATGGACATGACATATCACAAGCATGAAAGCAAGATATGAGAAAAATATCATCAATGTATTGGCGAGAGACCATATGTAAATAGCAATGGGGCATCATGAATCTCCCAACACAACAAGCATCAATAGCATGGGGCACATGATAAACATGGAAAAAGCAACAAGGATCTCCACCAAGCATGCAAATACACATAGAAGTAGCATAATGGTGAATCATGGGTAGATGCAAGCAAGGGTCACAATTGCATGGCAAAGGCATAGGAGCAAGCATAACATGCAAAGTGAACACAATAGTATGGGCATAAGGTGACAAGTGGTAAATAGCCCATAGCCATATGAGAGCCAGGTAAAAGAGATGCGCGTAGTCCTTGCGCGAAGGGAACGGTGGTAAGGATAGTCCACGAGATCCCAAGTCATCGTTGCTCTCAAGAGCTCGTTTCGTCAACTCTTGGGATTGAGAGGTTGACGAGTATACATGAGTACCTACACAAAATAAAGACAAAGGGAAAATTGTGTGTGCGTGGTATATGTACACATCATCCATCATGATGCGCACGTGTGTGTGTTTGTTAGCACAAAATATCCAACGCTCAAATAAATGAGATGCGTGATATAGAAACATGTCATCCATCATGAGAGGTTTGTTATGATGTATAGCATAATGGAGACTCAAAGGATGTAATGCATCATGAAAAATATCGAGAGCATTGTTATTCATGTTATGCATATGGTGCACGCAATCATGGGAATCATGCAAAGTATGAAATGCATCAAGATCTCTGAATATGTATGAGGAAACTATGGGGGTCTCCTCATGAGTATGAGTAGCAACATCACGTGGAGAATATTGACTACATCCAAAACAATTCATATTTGGAACAATGTGATCATGGCATGGCATAGTAGATGAATTGCTCAAATCATGTAAAGGAAGCATGGCAATATCATCACATGAAAAACAAAAGCCAATGACCATCATCTCGTCATCTATGCCATAAGTGCAAATGGGATTGATTTTAATGGGGCATGCATAGTTACTATGTTGAGATTGTAGGGATGCAATATGGGAGATCTCACTCATAGCATATGACAAGTTCAATGGATTGTCAAACATGAAGTGACCAATAGAATTTTCACATGATATCCTATGAAGCATAGCATCACAACTAGGCAACTCAACATGCTCATCATCATATTCATCATAAATAGGTAAGTCAAGGCATGAAGAAGTCTCACTAGCATGAAGCATGGGAATAGGTGGGTCAACATCATGGGAGCAATCATCGCCAAGAGAGTCCACTAGTGGGACAAGAGAAGCACCATCACCTATGTTACCTTTGGAGTGTCGCTCATGTGTTGTAGGTGAGGTGTTGAAGATCGTCTCGTTGTCATCTTCATCTTGATGGAACCATGTGGGGGGTGCATCATCGTCCATCATGGCCATTGTCGTCTCCATTGGAGGGATGGACTCGTCGAGGATAGGCATGTCGTCATGTAGGAGACCTAGCACCAAAGAAGAAAACACACTAGGAGTAGAGGTTAAGTCGTTAGCAATCAAAGTGACCTCACATGCCTTGTCAATTATCTCACTCGCTAAGTGTTGTGGCTCACTCACTCTCTCAAGGATGCTCTCACTCATACGGTTGGTGGAGTCACTCAAATGGCGCTCAACCTCACATAGGATGTGTGACATTCTCTCATGTGGGGGGCTAGTGGTGGTCACACTCATCCTCTCAAAGGAAATGCTCTCAATGTCACATATGGTGGAGTCACTCATCTCTCTCATGGGGTGGTGGCTCTCCTCACATGACAAATGGGGCATCTCGACATATGTGGGTGTCGGAGAGATGTAGGTGCAAATGTCTCCATGCTCAACTCCTATCGCCGTGGTCGAAGGGGGTGGCCCTTGCTCGACCTTCTTGTCGCTGTCTTGGTGTGGGAGGCCCATATGATGTGGCACCTTGTAGCTCGTCTTCATGACCGAAGGGAGTTTCCCATGCTCGGCCATCTTCCTTGAGGGGCTTCCGAAGATGGAAGTGTCGCCCTCGCTTGTAGGTGGTCGCCTTTGACTTGATGAAGTCGTTGTAGGCGTACTCGTGGGAAGTAGGCAAAGATGTCGTACGTCCAAAGGAGAAGATGCCTTGAGAACACTTGGCGAAGATGCCGAAGTGGTTGATGTAGCCGTAGCACCGTCTTGGTGGTGGTTGTCTCGCGGTCTTCTTTTGTGCTCTTGAAGCTTGGACTTGGCGTGTTGGGACTTGTGCATTTGCACTTGTGGAGCATCTTCTTGATGATGATGTCGGTGTCGTGCTTGAGCTCGTAGAAGATGTCGTTCGTCATCGTCGTGCACATGATGCTTGGAGGTGACTTGCCCTTCATGACGATGTTGATCACGAGCGTGATGGTGGTCGCCATGTAGATGTGGACGAGGACGATTTGCACTTGCATCTTTTTCATGGTCCGAAGACTTGTGTCTTGAATGTCGTCGCCTTGAGGATGACGAAGGGGAAGAAGACTTGATCAAGGCTCTAATCTCCTCCATCCTTGCATCTTGCTCTTCTTTATGTGCGGAAAGCTTCTTGTCGATGTAGTCCCTTTTCCTTGCTTCGGAGTGGAAAATGTCGATGGAGATGTTCTCAATGCGCTCTTGCGATCTTGATTGTGCGCCTTTCATTTGTCGTTGTAGATCGAAGATAGACGCTTTGGAGATGTAGTTGTTCACGCCGTCGTTGTTGTCGTAGACCGGAGAGGAAATGCCTTGCCTATCCATCACAAGACTCGAGCAAATATGAGTGGGAGAAAGAGAAGAACTTATACCAATGTACCTTGACCGATGTTGACAATGAATCAAGTTCACTCAAATGCGGACAATGAAATAGCACTATTGGTACCAATCCTTGTCGGTTCTCACACCTACACAAGTAAGGCTTAGAGTGGAGCTCGGTGAGGATAGTGGCACAAAAATTTAATGCAAAATGTTAGCAAGAGTCAATAATGTTGAAAAAGTTTCACAAATTCGCAAGTGAAACAAATGGACCAATAGCAAAGAATGGCACACAGAAACACACACACGGATAGATAAATGGGGTCGTGCAACCAAGGAATGAGCACAAAATGTGGAATCCACGGAAAACGCTCGTGTTGCACAACTCAAGAGAGACGATAGCACGATTGCTCAATAGGCGGATACGACACTTGTGCACAACCTATAATATGCAAAATGGATATTCTTCTATCCCAAGTATGCTATGTATGTATGGTTCCCGGTGTTTCTCTCAAGATGATCCAAGATGATCGGATATGACAATCTTAAATGCAATATGGTATGATGCTATGGCACTTGCTTACAAGCTTCTTTGCTCTCTCTCTTTTGCTTAAAAGCTTTATTTCTTTTTGTTTTTTTTCTATGGCAACTTTTGCACAATGCACAAACCAAGATAGCAATTGTGTATATGCGGGAACAAACTGGAGACACAATGGATGATATGATACCAAGATGATATGGTATGTATGTAATGGAAGGTATGATCACTAATGTGCACAAGTAATGTTGCCGGCAATACTCAAATGGCTAGTCTCGATAGGCAAGTAACGCAAAATGGGCTAGGGGTTAACAATGCAATTGCAAGGGAATATTCAAAGGTGTCGTCGAGGTTACCGTCCTTTGCGATGATGAGTGGCGGTGTTCTTGGTGTAGATACCAAGATGATGGAGACTCGTCCCTAAGTAGCCGAAACACCTTAGGAAACGGAAAAACCGCAAACTCAAAATCTCAAATGACAAATGTCAAATGGTGGTAGCGGAAAGCGGTGGTGGTGTTGCACTAGGCAATGGGAAAGTGGAATGATGGGCTATACACGAGTCGGAGTTGAAGTTACTCACACAAAATTGGGTTAAGTTGGGGTGGAAATGTATGGTGGGCACGTCTATGCGGAAGTGGTGGTGGTGGTTGATGAAGAAGCAATTGTCCCTAATTAGCCGAAACACCTTAGGAGACTCTAATCACAACTCAAACAACCACATATGCAATGGGGAACAAAATGGGTTAGGTTGCGGAAGTCGGTGGTGGTAATGCGGATGATATGGTGTAAGCCCTAGGCAAAGATGCCAAAATTCCGAAAATATGATTGAGTCAAATGATGTTGGTGGTCTTTTTGTGGGATAGGGGATGTCAATAGCTTCAAAACGAGCTAAAGAACGTCAAAAACGGAGTTCGGATGAATTAGTTATGACCAAAACAAAATTTCAGCCGTGTCAGTTTCAGGGTTAACCGGACATCCGGGAGGAGGTCCAGATCATCCGGGCTATGTCTGGATGATCCGGGAGTACATCCGGATGATCCGGGTTCGTCAGCTCCGGTTCGGGAATTCGGGCGCGTGGGTTATCCGGACGTCCGGGAGAGGGTCCAGCTGATCCGGGAGATGTCCGGATGATCCGGGAGAAGGTCCAGATGATCCGGGCAGGTCAAACTGCTCGAGATTTCCTCTCGGGGACGAATTTTTTGGGCGGAAATGGATGATTTTCGGGGCAAAATTGAGGAGATTTTGTGGATGGAAGGTGGGGAAACTTGGGGAGATGCTAGATCCACTTGAAACCAAGCAAATCCACGGATCAAAATCAACAAAACATCATCAAACCAACAAATCACAAAAAAAATTGGGGGCTATTTTTGGTGGGGATTTTCGGATTTAGGACGAAAACAACAAAATCAAGCTAGAAAAAGAGGGGTAGGGGCTCCAAAAACGTGATCAACGTGGCTCATGATACCATATGATGTAGGGTGGAACCCTATAGCGTCGATCTTTCACGTTTGGAGTGGATCCTACGGGGAATCACGAAGAACACGCGGAAGCACAAAGGGAAACACGAGGGAAAACGAGAGAGAATCACTCAACCAACAAGGAATCGATCACACAAGTGCTAGATCACCACACACATAAGAGATCCACAAGATCCAAAGTCAACAAAGGTAAGGATACAAAGGAACCGTTCTTCTCCAAAAGGAGGCCTTGATGTTCTTCCCTAGAAGGGGTCTTGAATCCGCTTGGGGGATCTTCTCCGAAGAGGTCGTGATCTCCGAGGAGAAGTATCCAAGTGGATGAGCAAAGGCTCTCACACAAATATGAGCTAATCCAATGCTAAGTCTCAAAATGGGGAGGAGGAGGTCTATTTATAGTGCTAAGCCACGAAGGGGTAAGTGAGGGGCGAAGGGGTACACGGGCTTCGGCCCAAGTCACGCACGCAGGCGGGGTCCGGATGATCCGGGTGACCTTCCGGATGATCCGGCTTCGTCGAGCAGCTTCGGGTGTCTTCGGGCACGTTAGCCGGATCATCCGGGTGGTCGTCCGGATCATCCAGGCTCGGTCCGGATCGTCCGGCTGGGTGTCCGGATGATCCGGGCAAGTCCTGTCTTGCTCCGTTCTTCTTCTTCCTTCTCCTCTTCCATGCTTGGCCTTGGTCCTTGGATTCTCCATGGTCATCTTGGTTGTACCTGAGTGTATGCAAGGTCCATGCATGAGGTAGTAGCCATGTCTCACATGCGGAAAGTGACGGTTCGAAGAGGAGTGAATTCACCTTGTGTCCAATGGCGTATGTTCGAGGTCTCGTCATATGTCCTCTTGGGGCTTGGAGAGTAGTCGGAGTGTACATGGGGATGAACGTGGGATGCTCCGCATCAGATTAGCTAGCAGTTTCTCTATCATACCCGAAGGAATCTCAAAGTAAATATTTTCAATAGGTTTAGTAGGTTGAGGAGCAACTCTTTGCTCTTCTGTTCGGGGTGAAGATACCCCGAACAAGCCCCTCAAAGGATTAGTTTCCATAGTAGTAAGTGACAGAAAATTTCAGCACACTATATAAATGTTTCCTTACCAAGTTCCACTCACCAAAAGCGCTACGCTCGCTGGCAACGGCGCCAGAAAAGAGTCTTGATGACCCACAAGTATAGGGGATCTATCGTAGTCCTTTCGATAAGTAAGAGTGTCGAACCCAACGAGGAGCAAAAGGAAATGGCAAGCGATTTTCAGTAACGTTTTCTCTGCAAGCACTGAAATTGTAGGTAGCAGATAGTTTTGTGATAAGATAAATTGTAACGAGTAACAAGCAATGAAAGTAAATAAAGTGCAGCAAGTTGGCCCAATCCTTTTTGTAGCAAAGGACAAGCCTGGACAATTTCTTATAATGAGAAAAGAGCTCCCGAGGACACATGGGAATTATCGTCAAGCTAGTTTTCATCACGCTCATATGATTCGCGTTCGGTACTAAGCACATCGTTAGAAGTATTAAGGTGAACCTAACCACATCGTTAGACATATGGATCCAAATCAGTCCCTTACGAAGCAACGCATAAACTAGGGTTTAAGCTTCTGTCACTCTAGCAACCCATCATCTAGTTATTACTTCCCAATGCCTTCCTCTAGGCCCAAATAATGGTGAAGTGTCATGTAGTCGACATTCACATAACACCACTAGAGGAAAGACAACATACATCTCATCAAAATATCGAATGAATACTAAATTCACATGACTACTAATAGCAAGACTTCACCCATGTCCTCAGGAACAAACGTAACTACTCACAAAGCATATTAATGTTCATAATCAGAGGAGTAATAATATGCATTAAGGATCTGAACATATGATCTTCCACCAAGTAAACCAATTAGCATCAACTACAAGGAGTAATCAACACTACTAGCAACCCATAGGTACCAATTTGTGGTTTTGATACAAGAGATGAACTAGGGTTTTGAGAGGAGATGGTGCTGGTGAAGATGTTGATGGAGATTGACCCCCTCCCGATGAGAGGATTGTTGGTGATGACGATGGTGATGATTTCCCCCTCCCGGAGGGAAGTTTCCCCGGCAGAACAGCTCTACCGGAGCTCTAGATTGGTTCCGCCAAGGTTCCGCCTCGTGGCGGCGGAGTTTCGTCCCGTAAGCTTGCCTCTGGTTTTTTCCAGGGTAAAAGCCTTCATATAGCAGAAGATGGACACTGGAGGGCCACCAGGGGGCCCAGGAGACAGGGGCGCGCGCCCAGTAGGGGTGGGTGCGCCCCCACCCTCCTGGCCAGGGTGTGGGCCCCCTCCGGTAGTTTCTTCGCTCAATAATTCTTATTAATTCCAAAAATAAGTTCCATGGAGTTTCAGGATTTTTGGAGTAGTGCAGAATAGGTTTCCAATGTTTGCTCCTTTTCCAGCCAGAATTCCAGCTGTCGGCATTCCCCCTCTTCATGGTAAACCTTGTAAAATAAGAGAGAATACCCATAAGTATTGATATATAATGTGTAATAACAGCCCATAATGCAATAAATATTGATATAAAAGCATGATGCAAAATGGACGTATCAGACATCTGCATGGATTTTATCACCGGGCTACCAAAAACTCAGCGAGGCAATGACGCAGTATGGGTTATAGTGGATATGCTAACCAAGGTAGTGCATTTCATTCCCATCAGAACCACATACCGTGCTGATCAACTCGCATAGTTATATGTGTCCAGAATAGTCAGTTTACATGGCGTTCCTCGAACGATCACTTCTGACTCGGGGTCTCTATTTACCTCCGCTTTTGGTCCTGTCTCCATCAAGCTTTGGGAACATCACTGAAATATAGTACTGCCTACCATCCTCAGACCGATGGGCAGACTGAATGGGTAAACCAAATACTTCAAGATATGCTACGCGCCTATGCCTTGGCCCAAGGGCCTAAGTGGGAAGACTGTCTGCCGTATGCTGAGTTATCCTACAACAACAGTTTCCAGGCCAGTTTAAAAATGTCACCATATGAGGCTTTGTATGGCCGTAAGTGTCGCACCCCGCTAAATTGGTCTCAAACCGGGGATAGCCTTCTCTTCGGAACAGTTCTCATGATGGAAGCTGAAAGACAAGTACAAGAAATCAGAGACCGTCTGTGACTGGCCAAATCCCGACAAAAGAGCTATTATGATGCAAAGCACCGACAGGTCAGTTTCGAGCCCGGAGAACAAGTGTACCTCAGAGTCACTCCTATGAAGGGAATAAAAAGGTTTCAGACTCGTGGAAAATTGGCACCCAGGTTTATTGGTCCATTTCTGGTTATGTCCAGAGTGGGTACCATTGCATATCAGTTAGAATTGCCGCCAGAATTGTCAGAAGTGCACAACGCGTTTCATGTCTCCCAGTTGAGACGATGCATATCACTGCTTGAGAAAAGGACTGCCATGACAGAAATAGAGTTGGCTAACGATTTAACATATGAAGAGAGACCGTTAAGAATTTTGGATGAGATGGAAAGGGTCAATCGGAGCAAGACAAGAAAATTTTACAAGGTCCAGTGGGAGCATCATACAGAGGCAGAAGCAACCTGGGACCACGGAGAATTTCTAAAGGCAAATTATCCAAAATTGCTTTCCCGAGCAACCGAATCTCGAAGACGAGATTCATCCTGAGTTGGGGAGGTTTGTGATAGCCTGGTTTTTGCCCTCTTTTCTCTTCTGGTTTTCAGTTGAGTTTTGATTTGAATTTTGAATTTGAGTCATTTCATTTGGACTTAAAACACTTGGGCATCAACTTGGCTTTCACCCAAGTGGCTCACTCCTACTCCAAACCATCATTTCCTCTCTGTTCTACCTCAAAATAATGCCATGGATATTTTTCTTTAATGAAAAATATTCATTTTCGTCTCAAAAACCCTAAACAGAACCTTGTGCTCCAAAGCAACCCATATTTTTCTTGCCCACAAAAATCTGAGAAAATTCACAAAAATCCTTTGACCCCTAGGGCACCTCTCTGAGCAAAAATATTCCACCACTTTTTGGAATAATTTTGCTACAGAAAATATTTTCTGTTCTGGCCAGAAATGGTGGTTTCTACAGCAACTACCATTTTACTTGCTCCATTGGTGCTGCATTTTTTTGTGCATCAGTACCCTCCTAATTCACTGCTACACACCAAAGCACAACTCCCAACTCCCAGCCGTTTAACCATAGCAAGCTCCCAAAGTTACTGTCCAGTAACTTGCAGTGAAGTAAAAATCTTGTTCACTGCGCCTGAGCTCAAACCAGAGTGTGGTAACACCTATATCTACCACGAACAACACGCCAGACATGAAGTTTAGGCTTAGGTCGGCCTGAGGTCAGAGTTCACGCGGTGACCGCGTTCGACCAAGCATGCTGGCATGCAGACGGCGCGCTCTGCGTCACGCCCGAGCCTCTGTTGCTCGCGTGATCGCTTCCCCTCCTGCCAAACCTTGCGAAACCCCGCCAACATCACCGTCCCGACGCCATTTACTTCACCCAGGCGCTCGCCAACGCCGGAGCTCGCCGCAGCAAGCACGGGCGCGGTCCGGCCAACCCAACAGTGCACCGTGCACTGTGTTCGTCGCCTTATTCTCGATCCTGTGCGTCTCCGCGTGCCCATGGTTCCGGCGTGAGCTATGTCGCCTTCCCCCTCTCTCACTGACACCGCTCGTTGCCGGGCACAGCGTCTAGGTGTTCTCCGGCAGAGCCCGAGCACCTCCCGTCGCTCGGCTATAAATAGAGCCCTCCCGAGTCTCTCTCGAGCCTCATCCACTCCTCACACACACTACACGAACCTGTAGAAAGCCGTGGCCCGGCCGGTCAGGCCTCGGGCCGCCGTCCCCGAGCTCGAGATTGCCAGCGATCCCCTCTGTCCGTCCGCACCACTCTAGGCCCTCCCAGGCTCAGGCAACCCTTCCAGGGCCTTCGCCATGCCTCGGTGGTGTCGTTCCACCCGGTTGGAGCCCCTGGTGCCGCCTCCAGTCATCGTCGTCTTCAACTCCGGCGACCGCTGCCTTCTGTCACCGTTGGAGAGGCCGCTTCCGACACTGTCCGACCACCCCTAGCTAACCTACGGGTACGGGCAGGTGCGCCTCCGTCCCCTCTTTCGATCCCTCCTTCTAGTTTTGGCCAAGGAGCTCTCCTCGCTGGCGTGTGCTCCGGCGAAGCCCCGCCGCCCTCTGTCTCCTTCTCCCCCTCCCCCTCACCTGACTAGCGGGGCCCGCTAGTCAGCCACTCTGTACGCGCCCGAAGCGGTACGAGTGGAGGCGCCCCGCGGGTTTACGCCTTCGACGTCACCCCCAGTTTTGTTTATTTAAATTCAAAATTTAAATAATTACAGAACACTTCAAACAACCACAATCTTTAACCATAAGTCCAAATGAATTGATTCTTTTTGCATTGGGTTCTGTTTGAAAATCTCTAGCAGCACACCAAAGATGGAATTTTTCCCTGCTGCCTAGATTTTCTGGTAAATTTTAGAAGGGTTCTTGATGTTTTCTTTTTGTGTTTATAATTGCTTTCAGAAGGTGGAGCTTGTCTTGAGGATCACCAGGGAGAGTGTGACCCTCATCTGCACTAAGGCAAGCCACAACAACATTTTCATGGTGCCATTGCAATATTTGTGATTTATTTTCAACTTTAATGGTTAATTAGTTCATGCATTTAAATCACCTAGTTAAATAATTATTTTGATTCTGTTGCAAGCTTATTCATGTGGATATGTTGTTTGACAGAAAGTTAGGAGTTAACTAAGCTAGAGTTAAGTTACTATAAGTGATGATAGTCTTTGGAATAATAATTGGCTATTGAAAATGGACTAGTTTGAATAATATTTTCTTGAGTAAGAAAATGATTATGCTAAGTTATTGCCATGATTGGTTGTTGCATAAACATGACCAAAAAAGTGCCATGAGGTTCTGAACTGTTTAGTGCTTGATATAAGTTGACCTGGTATGATTCTGATGATTAGTAAAGCATTGTTATATGAGTGCATTTGCATGGCATGTCATGACACCGGTCATTTTTATCTTAAGTTGAACCTGATAATAAATCAACTTGAACATATTGTTGATCGGGTCATGGTGTCACTGAATCGAGTATTTCCCAGCGCAACTACATTTGTGTCGGAGTAATGGGCCACGGGTAGGCTCACCCGAGTCCCTGAAATTATCTAGACTTTGGGCCAGCTCCACCTAGCTAGACCCCAAGCTGAAGCTCCGCCCTCTGGGGGCCGGCTGGCTCAACGGCCGGCTACCAGAGGGCGGCCAACCCAAGCCTACGGCACTACGAGTGGCCGGCTCTAGCCGACTGGCCTCCAGGGAGGGCGGCATCAGGCAGGCGGCCACCTCGCGGCCTCGGAGCAGCCGAGCCCCCATCGAGAGTACAAGCCAAAGCACGTCGCCCCTGACGTACGGGGCAGGCATGGCTACAGTGCGCCGTACAGATGGAGATCTCCGCACGGCGGGGCACTGTGCCATGTCTCCCCTGACATCGCTCCAAGCAGGCGGAACCCTGTTCCCCACGACGGCCTGTCGGTACGGCCTGCCAGCCGCAGGCCCTACCTGGCAGTGACACCGCCGAAGACGGCAGACGCCCAATCAGTCGGACTTGGGAAGGGCCGGCCTCCAGCAGGCGGCTGTCCCTTGCCCCGAGGCAAGCGCGCCATTAACCTGATGAGACCAGGTGTGGCTACAGTAACCTCCCGCCAGCCGGCGGGACTGTAGCCACGACAAGATGACCAAGCTCTCATCATAGACATCACGGCTACAGTAAGCATCCACCAACCAGCCGGCACCTGGTGGGCCCCAGTAGTCGGCGGAGAAGCCGGAGGCTGGAGATGCTAACAGACGGGCCCTAGTAGTCGGCCCGATTACCATTGTACCCCTAGGGGGCAGGCCTATATAAGCCCCCCAGGCCACCCATGCAAAGGGTTCGAACTCTGATAGAACTAGCCAGATACCTAGGGCAGGGAAGTGCTAGCCTTGGCTTCTCCTACCTCTAGACACAGCTCAAGGAGCACCTTGTACCACTAGAGCCTTAGTGATCATGCGGAGACCCTGCAGAGCAGGAGTAGGGGTATTATCTCCACGGAGAGCCCCCAACCTGGGTAAAGTTCGTTGGCGTACGTGTCTACGCCTTATCCTGCTTCCAGGTACCGGCGACGTTCTACTCGCTCCCACCATGATAAGCCATCCTTTGGCATATGTCGCACCCAACCCCCGACATTTGGCGCCCACCGTGGGGCGAGGTGCACCATCTCCCGGAGACCTGCTCTAGACGGGAACCTTGTTCCTTCCTTGCGAGAGAAGCCAGCCCAGCACGCCCTACGGCGTCAGCCTCAACGCCCTACATGGCGTGGAGATCGCCTGCGCGACGAGCTGCCTCGCCGACCTCGTTGGTGAGATTCACCTCTCCGACGAGCCGGCCTCCGACGTAGGCACCGGCTGCCCCAAGAGCCGCCTTGTCAGCCTCCTCGACCAGCTTCACGTCACCAACGAGCCTGCTGTGGACCTGGAGTCTGTTGGCTCCACCGACTCGATGATCGTCGACTCCGACACGGCGTCGCTTGATGCGTTCCCCACCAACGTGGTGGTCTACGACGAGCCGCCTCCTCACGAGCACAGCGGCGGGAGCACTGTCACGGAGGTGCTCATCATTAACAGTGGCGAGCGCTTGAACGGAGAAGCTCGAGACCCACTCGAAGCGGCGCTGCGGGACTTGACAGTGCCCATCCCAGAAGACGTAGATGCCGAGATGCTAGAGGCACGCTGCGTCCAGCTTCTCGAGAGCGCTGGCCAGCTTGCCAGCATGTGGCGCCTCTAGGACGCCTATCGGCGCGATATGGACAGAGCGGTCGGCGGTACGCGGGCTCCCGGGGGGCCTAACCGCATTGGCCCTATCCGGCAGCGTGGCGGGACCATCGCCAGAATGTTCGGGGTAGAGCGCCCCGTCTACGCCATGCCTGCAGAAAATATCCGGGCTGCCCAGGCGGTGACGGATGAGCTGGACAAATACGAGGGCGACGAGCGTCGCCACATGACGGAGCGAGTCCAACAGCTCCTATACGCGGCCGTCGCATTGCACGAAGCCGACTGCCGCGCTGAAGAGCCCGCCCTGCGGAATGAAGAGCCGCCCCATCGCCAAAAGCACGGCGCGACCTCCTGGACGCCGACTGGCGGCGCCCATGGAAAACGAGGCAGTGAGCCGGCGGCCAGCCAAAGTCGGACTCGCCTCTCCATCAAGCGTGACGCAGACGGCCGCCCTCGAGCAGTGGAGCGCCGAGGCGATCCTCCGCCTCCTCTGCCTCGTGGAGCAAGATATCCCACTCCGCCGCTTGTCACGCACCCGACACTCAGCAACCGCCTTGGCCGCCGAGAGGGAGTCGGAGAGAACAATGCCCTCCATCGGATCGACCGCCTCAACTGATCCCTAGCACTAGAAGAAGAAGATGCACTGGGTCCGCCTAGCTTCGGCCCACGAATTTGGGATGAGCCCTTTCCCAAAGGGTTCACCCTCCCTCGAGATACGCCCAAGTACACCGGCTCCGTGAAGCCGGAGGACTGGCTGGTCGACTACTCGACAGCCGTCAGCATAGCCAATGGCAACAAGCATGTTGCCGTGAAGTACGTTCCACTCATGCTACAAGGCACTGCCCGAACATGGCTCAACAGCCTGAAGCCCCGCAGCATCAACATCTGGGTTGATTTCACCGAGGCCTTCATCCGCAACTTCACCAGCACCTACAAGTGGGCTCCCAAGCCCCGACAGCTCTCCTTATGCGTCCAAGGGCCCACAGAGTCGACTCGCGACTACCTCACATGCTGGACTGAGCTGCACAATTCCTGCGAAGGCGTGCATGAGGTGCAGGAAATCGAGTACTTCACCGCCGGGTGCCGAGAGGGCACCCTCCTCAAGCACCGACTCCTCTTCGATGATCCCGAGACACTCGACGAGCTGCTGGTCATCGCCGACAAGCACGCCACCGTCGACTCCTCCATGAAGGCGGAGATTTTGGTTGATGCATCCAGCAAGGTGGCACCCCAAGCCCCTCGGACTCCGGCTGGTGACACCAGTCGGTGACAGCAACCAGGCGACAACAAATGGAAGGCCACCCAGCCGGCTTCCGCCAGTCGGCAGGTGGCAACGATCGAGGATCAGCAGCCAGAAGGGCAGCCGGCACCCAGGCGGCAGAAGGGCTGCAAGTCCAATTGGTTTCCCGCCTTCTCTTACGAGCAAACCTTAGATGCACCCTACAAGTTCCATAGTGGCGCGAAGCCATCCAACCACACCACTCGGAAGTGTCACTGGCTCACCAGAATCGCCAAGGGAGATGGAATCCTGCCTCCTCCGCCTGCCGGACCGCCGCCTCGTCGACCCCAGCAGCCGGCAGTCCGACCAGTCGGCGCCATACAAGACGAGTACCCAGAGGAACACGGAGCCTATGTTGTGTTCACCAGCGTGGCCAATGACAGACGCAGCAGACGGCAACAACAACAAGAAGTGCAAGCAGTGGCCTCCAACACTCCAGAATTCATGCATTGGTCCAAGAAGCCTATCAGTTGGAGCAGGGCCGACCACCCGGAAGTGATGCCTTCCCCTGGTTCATACGCCCTGGTCCTAGAAGCTACCCTTGCAACGGAGAGGCAGGCCGCCCGTTTCTCCAGAGACTTGATAGATGGCGGCAGCAGCATCAACATCCTATACCGTGACACAATGGAGAAGTTGGGAATCAAGCAGAAGCATCTCATCCCCAGTCGGACTGTATTCCATGGCATAGTACCTGGCCTTTCCTGCTCACCAATCGGCAAGACCCTGATTGATGTCCTCTTTGGGGACAAGAATAATTTCCATGGAGAGCCAGTCTGGTTTGAAGTGGTGGACCTCGAAAGCCCCTACCATGCGCTGCTTGGCCGACCAGCTCTGGCCAAGTTCATGGCAGTCCCCCACTATGCCTACCTCAAGATGAAGATGCCGAGTACCAAGGGGATCCTGACAATTGTTAGAGACTACAAGAAGTCGGTCGCTTGTGCCGCAGATAGCAGCCGGCTGGCCGAGTCCCTCGTGATCGCAGCCGAGAAGCGGCTCCTTGACCGGGTGGTGGCGTTGGCAGTCAAGAAGCCGGAAATGTCACCCATCCCCCAGGAGTCGGAGGTTGAGGGCTCGTTCAAGACGGCCAAGGAAACAAAGAAGATACCCCTGGACTTGGAACATCCGGAGAGGCATGCTGTCGTAGGCACGGGCCTTGATAGCACATAGGAAAGCGAGCTCGTCGATTTCCTTCGTGAGAATCGAGACATCTTCGCATGGTCTCCCAAAGACATGCCGGGTGTTCCGACGGATTTCGCCGAGCACAAGCTACATGTCCGACCTGATGCCAAGCCGGTCAGGCAGCCCTTGCGCCACCTGTCGGAAGAGAAGAGAAGAGTTGTCGGATAAGAAATAGCCCGGCTTCTAGCAGCCGGATACATCATGGAAGTGTTCTTTCCAGAGTTGCTGGCCAACCCAGTCCTAGTGTTGAAGAAAAACAAGCAGTGGCGCATGTGCATTGAATACACCAGCCTCAACAAAGCCTGCCCCAAAGATCCCTTTGCTCTGCCAAGGATCGATCAAGTGATAGACTCCACAGCCGGATGCGAGCTGTTGAGTTTTTTGGATGCATACTCAGGGTATCACCAGATAAAGCTGAACCCGGCCGACAGGCTGAAGACCGCCTTCATCACGCCATTCGGAGCCTTCTACTACCTGACCATGACGTTCGGCTTGAGAAACGTCGGCGCCATGTTTCAGTGTTGCTTGCAGAAGTGCCTCCTCAAGCAACTCGGCAGAAATGCCCATGTATATGTGGATGATGTGGTGGTGAAGACGGAGAAGCGTGGCACGTTGTTAGAGGACCTCAAGGAGACTTTTGAGAATTTGCGTCGATTCCAGATCAAGCTCAACCCGGAGAAATGTGTCTTTGGAGTACCAGCCGGCCAGCTCCTTGGCTTTCTGGTCTCAGAGCGTGGCATAGAGTGCAACCCGGTGAAGATCAAGGCCATTGAGAAGATGGAGGTGCCCACCCGACTGCTGCACGTGCAGAAGTTCACCGGCTGCCTGACATCAATTAGCCGTTTCATCAGTCGGCTGGGCGAGAAGGCTCTCCCTCTGTACCAACTCATGAAGAAGACCACTTTTTTCGAGTGGAACAACAAGGCGGACGAAGCTTTCTCCTAGCTCAAGAAGATGTTGGCGACCCCGCCTATCCTGGCAGCTCCGACTGAGAAGGAGCCCATGCTTGTCTACATTGCTGCCACTAGTCGGGTCGTCAGTACATTCATTGTGGTAGAGCGCAAGGAGGAGGGCAAGGCATTGCCGGTCCAGAGACCGGTATATTACTTGAGTGAAGTACTGTCCGCCTCCAAGCAAAACTACCCGCATTATCAGAAGATGTGCTATGGCGTACACTTTGCCGCCAAGAAGCTGAAGCCCTACTTTCAAGAGCACCCAATAACCGTCGTCTGCATGGCTCCGCTTGCTAAGATCTTGGGAAGCCGGGATGCTTCTGGCCGAGTGGCCAAGTGGGCCCTTGATCTGGCACCTTACACCATCTACTACCAGCCTCGCACCGCCATCAAGTCATAAGTGTTGGCCAACTTCCTCGTCGACTGGGCCAAGACCCAGTACTTACCGCCAGCACCAGACTCTACCCATTGGCGGATGCATTTAGATGGATCGAAGATGCACACTGGTCTGGGAGCCGGCATCGTCCTCACTTCTCCCAAAGGAAACAAGCTCAAATATGTGTTGCAAGTCCATTTTGCCGCCTCCAACAACGTAGCAGAATATGAGGCACTCATACACGGACTCCGGCTTTTCAAGGAACTTGGCATTCGCTGGATCTTGTGCTATGGTGACTCCGACTTGGTGGTCCAGCAGTCGTCAGGCGACTGGGATGCCAAGGATGCAAATATGGCAAGCTACCGCTTCCTTGTGCAGCAACTCAGTGGATACTTTGACGGGTGTGAGTTTCTCCATGTGCCAAGGAATGACAACGAGCAGGCGGACACCCTGGCGTGGATCGGCTCCACCCGCCAGGCGATACCAGCCGGCGTCGCATTGCGGCGCCTCCTCAAGCCGTCTGTCAAGCCATCTCCGGAGTCCGACTCCATCTTCGTGCCAGCCCCTCCTGAAGCAGTCAGATCCAACTTGAGGGTTCCAAAAGCCGGCCCGGGGACTTCAGCAGGCGGCCCGGGGACTGCAGCCGTCGCACCCGGCCCGAGGACTGTAGCAGTCGGCCCAGGGACTTCTTCAAGACAGCAGGCGGAAGCAATTGCCAACCCGCCACCTCCCGGCCCAACCACCCTCATACAAGTTGCAGTTGTGGCAGTGGAAGAAATAGCAGCACCTTCCTGGGCTCAGCCAATCCTCAGATTTCTGGTGAACAAAGAACTGCCAACTGATGAGATCTCAGCTAGGCAGGTGCAACGACGAGCAGCAACATATACCATAGTCAACAGAGAGCCGGTTCGACGTAGTGTCACTGGTGTGTACCAGCGCTGTGTGGAGCCAAACCAGGGCCAAGCAATCCTCACAGACATTCACCAGGGTGAATGTGGCCACCACGCGGCCTCAAGAGCCCTTGTTGCCAAGGCCTTTCGCCATGGTTTTTTCTGGCCGACTGCTCTTGAAGAGGCCAAAGAGTTGGTCCAGAAATGCCAAGGGTGCCAAAGATTCCGCTCCAAGCCGCATTTGCCAGCTTCTGCACTCAAGACTATTCCGATTGCTTGGCAATTTTCTGTTTGGGGTTTGGATATGGTGGGACCATTCAAGACAGCCCGCGGTGGCATGACTCATCTGCTTGTCGATGTGGACAAGTTCACCAAGTGGATAGAGGCCAGGCCAATCAAGAAACTAAATGGGCCGACTGCCATGACCTTCATCACCGACATCACCACTCGGTACGGCATACCACATAGCATCATCACCGACAATGGCACAAACTTTGCCAAAGGAGCCTTTGCTCGTTTCTGCGCGACATAGGGCATCCGACTGGACTTGGCGTCCGTTGCCCACCCGCAGTCAAACGGCCAGGTTGAGCGAGCAAACAGCCTTATCTTGTCTGGCATCAAGCCCCGACTGGTCGAGCCTCTTGAGCATTTGGCCGGCTGCTGGCTCGACGAACTATCAGCCATCCTCTGGAGCCTGCGCACAACTCCGAACAAGTCGACCGGCTTCACGCCTTTCTTCCTCGTCTACGGTGCTGAAGCCGTCATCCCGACGGACATAGAGTTCGACTCCCCGCGAGTCACCATGTACACCGAGGCGGACGCCAAGGAGGCGCGAGAAGACGACGTTGACCTGCTGGAAGAGGGCTGGCTGTTGGCACTCAGCCGGTCCGCCATCTACCAGCAGAGTCTGCGCCGATACTACAACCACAAGGTGAAGCCAAGATCCTTCCAAGAGGGAGACCTTGTGCTCCGGCTAATCCAGCAAACAGCCGGCCAACACAAGCTCTCGGCGCCTTGGTAAGGCCCCTTCATCATCAGCAAGGTGCTGGGCAATGACTCCTACTATCTGATCGATGCTCAGAAGCCCAGAGCATGCAAGAGAGATGATTCAGGCAAGGAGACAGAGAGGCCGTGGAATGCAAACCTCCTCCAGAGATTTTACAGTTGAAAGCAGTATGTACCATGCTACCTTTTGTATTATGTACAAAGACTCCGGGTCCCCCCGAGACGAACTCGAGGACTACCCTCCTTTATCTATGTGATAAGAATTATGCCATGAGTATGTATAGTTTTTTCTGCCTGGCATCGGGTTCGACCAGTCGGCCCGAAGGCACGCCGCCTTCTGCTATATGCCTGTAGCCGGAGAAGTAGTGTGCTGGCGCCAGACACTTCCCTTGCCAGAAGCCGCAGCTCGCAGAGCGACTGTACGGCGGGCAGGGTCCCAAACTGGCGCCTACACGAAAAATGACTAAGGACAAAACGCATATAGCGAAGGCCGGCATCTCACCTTTTTTTGTCCGGCTGCCGAGCAGCCGGCCGGCCGGCTCCTACTTTCATTGCCAACACCCCAAACGGCTAAGTACTAGCCCTCCCCAAATGACTAAGTACTCAACCTAGCCGCAGTCCGCAGAGCGGCTACTTGGCTGGCAAGAGGATAGGCAAGGGAGGGCGGCAAAGGAAAAAACCAAGGGGTAAAAGGCAAAGAAAGATAGAAGTCGGCAAAGCAAAGCATAAAGCTGCGATAGAATATTTACATGGATAAAGGCCTTCTGGACGGCATTCAAACATAGTTTTGATATACACCCCGCGGGTGGAATTGTGCGAATTTAAACAAAGTGTTCAAAGTAGCAAACAGAAAATAGATAAAATCCTAAGGAGCAGCAGAAGACTCCGGCTAGGCGGTGCCGGTTGGCGCAGCAGAAGGCTCCGGCTGGGCGGTGCCGGATGGCATGGCAGAAGGCTCTGGCTGGATGCTGGGGTCGGCTGCACCGCCTGGCGCGGCAGGTGGCTCTGTCTGAGTAGAAGAATCGCCAGCAGCAGGCGGGGCGGTGGAGGACTGGAGGATGGAGTCGGTGGCATCCGTCGGAGGAACGGGTGGCTGGTCAATCCCCTCCTGGCCGTCTCGAGTAGCAGTCGACACCTTGGTGCGCGGCTCGTTGCTTGAGGCCTGGTCAGGTTGGGGCTGACCATCCGCCCCGACCTCCGGCAGATCGACATCGCTCTCCTCCTCCTCCTCCTCCTCCTCCTCTTCCTCCTCCCCTTCTTCCCCTTTATCGCTGGAGTCGATGACTTCAGCTGAATCTTCGTTGTCCTCCGGGTTCAGCCCAAGCCACTCTTGCAGAGCTTCGCCGCCTTCCTCGATCACCTCTGGAACGAAGATGCTGGTGTCGGTGAAGTCGGCGATCGCCGCCGCCCTGTTAACAAGCTCGGCCTCCACCGCCGCCAGCTCCCCCCGCGCTTCCAGCCGGAACGTGGCCAACTAGGCTAAGTCCAGCCCAGGATACCACGCCTTGGCGAACTCCAAGGCCCGGTGCGCTCCTGCCTAGGCTGCGGAGCCCTTCCACGCTTCCAGGCGGCCGGCCGCCACCTCTAGCCAGTCGGCAGTCCGACTTGGGGTGCACGGAGCATGCAAACCTAGCCAGAGGGTGGAGACCGCCTGAGCTCCGATCCGCTGGAGATGGCGCATCATGCGATGAGCAGGCCGAAGGCAGGCCTAGATGCTAAGGAGCTGTTCGCCAAGAGTCCGGGGAGCGTCAGCGGCGATTTGCGCACCCTCCGCCCTCCGCTCCTTGCACTGGGCCTTGATCATCTGGATTGCGGCAACAGAGTGGCCCGAGAAGAAGTCTGTTCGGATGGAGGGAGAAAAAGACCAAGGTTATAAGAAAAGGCCGGCCTGGACAAGGCCCGACAGTTCGAAACAAGAAATCAAGAGAACGAAGCTTACCATCGACCAAGTCCTCAATGCTGCTGAAGCAGGCTGTCATCTTGGCCTCCTTGTCGGCCCAGGCGGAGCGCTCGACCTCAAACTTGGCGAGTAGGTCGGCCTCCTTCGCCTCTACCTTCAGCTCGGCCGCCTTGAGGGCCTCCGCCTGTTCGGCAAGCTGAGCGACCAGGCGGTCTCGCTCCTCGGCCAGTTTGCCGCACTCCACCTCCTTGCCGCGTGGAGTGGTGTTGGCTTCCCCCAGCTGCTCCTGCAAGGCGGCATTGGCCTCTGGAAAGAGAGAAAGAAGAAAAAAGCATCAGTCAAGCATACAAGACGAAGAAAGAAACACCGAGGAGATTCGACCCAACTGCTCAGCAGTCGGCCCGATCCTTGGGGACTACAGCCCGCGGGTGCGCTATCGCGCCCCCGCAGAGAAGAAGTAACTAACGAAGAAAGAAACACTAAGGAGATTCAGCCCGACTGCTCAGTAGTCGGCCCGAACCTCGGGGACTACAGCCCGCGGGTGCGCCAGCGCGCCCCCGCGAAGAAAGAAAGATAGGGCTTACTCTGGCTCTCAGTCAGATGGGCGGTCTGCGTCTCCAGCTCCTGGACCCTGGAGTTGTAGGCAGTCGCGCGGAGATTGTTGTAGTCCTGCAGAAGGAGCACCAGACGAAGTCAGCAGTCGACGATTGCAAGATGAAGTTTTGGCCCGCCTGCTCAGCAGCCGACCCGGGACTTGGGGACTACACCCAGTGGGTGCGCTTGCGCGCCCCCATGAGAGAAGCAAGAAGATCATCCAAGGAAGAAAGCCGAAGATAACTTACTTGGATGGCGGTTCGCGACTCCAAAAAGGCCTCGTTGCAGCGCTTGAGGGCCTCGGCTTCTGCCCGGAGCTTGGCCTGGACATCAAGGGACACCTGATTCAGGGCACCCGCCCCGCCCCCGTGTATCCAACCTACGGGCGCGGCGCTGGTCGCCTCGGTGTCGGGGACCGACGAGCTCGCGGCGCCGACCTCCTGCGGCTGGGGTGCTGAGGCCGCCTTCTCAAGGCGGCGGCGCGTGGGTGTGGGGACCGCAGGAATCAGGTCCGTCACCACCGTGTCTGCGACCGGCGGCACCAGCGGTGTAGCCGGTTGCTCGTCCTGCGTCCCGCTGGCTAGTGGCAGCGCCGGAGGTGGTGGCGGTGGCACAAAGACGTTCGACATCGCCATGTCGCCGCCCTCCCGCTCCTTGATCGGGTGATCATCGCCGGCTCCTCCGGCCGTTGCCACAAATTTAGGCGGAGGCGGCGCGGTGTTCAGGGGCGCCACGAGCAGCAGCTCTTGGCGGCGTGTGGCCTCCGCGAGCCGCCCCCTCTCCGCGGCTTGGGCTTCCGCCTGCGCCAGCGCTCTCTTAGCAGACGCGGCGGCCTTCTCCGCCTGCTCCTTGGCCAGACGATAGGCCTCTTCCTCGCGCGCCTCCCATGTGTTCCGCTCTATCGCCTCCCAGAGGTCGGCGGCCGGGTCGATTCGCCGGCTGGTCGAGGAGGTCGCCGCCGACCTAAGGACCGAGGCGGCGCTCGACTTCTCGAGGGTTAGCGGGGCCCTGAAATAAGAAGACAAGTCAGAAGGCTCTCACGCCAGATTGACAAGAAGACAGGAAACAAAGGATACTTACGCTGACACCATGACGGGCACCTTCGGCTACCTCTGATACTTGGCCACCTTGGTCGCGGCTTCTTTCCGCCTGGTCACCGCGGCCGGGTTTTTGGGCTTCTTCGGGGCGCTGCCGAACAAGGCAGCGCCCTGCTTCCGCTAACGCTTGCTGCCGCGGGTGGGCAGCCCAAAAGAGGGGCCGGCGCCGGTATTAGCAGAACTCCGGGTGGGGCGCGGTTCATCGTTGTTGTCGTCATCGTCGGGCCAAGTCCCCACGCTGCCGCCTTCCTCGGAGCTGCCTGCTCCGCCGCCGCCGTCTGCTCTGCCGCCACCGCCTGTTGCGTCGTCTGCCAGGGCGGCCGCCCCCAAGTCGGGGTCGTCCAGGTCGCTCACCGCCCTGTCCGGCTGGAGGTCATCGCCCGACCCTAGGAGGGCGGCCGTCGCTGCGGACATGTAAATCTGCGACCAGAAAGGAGTTGCATCACGACAAGAGCGAAGCTGAAGAAAGCAGACCAGAGGGACAAGATGAAGAAACTTAAGGCAGGCGGCGGATTGTGGCGAGAGTATGGCCGCTTCTCGTATCGCCAGTCTTCCTCCGACACCTTGAGGTTGGAGATCTCGTTCACCATCCGCGCCACCTCGGCAGGCGGCATCCCTTTCGTGCACAGCCGGCACGGATCGCGGTGCCCGCCCATCCGGAAGATCGGATGAGGGCGGCTCTGAAGCGGGAGGACCTGGCGCTCGACAAAGGCAACAAGGAGGTCGGAGGCCACAAGGCCCTCCGACTCCTGGAGCACTGGGAGTCGGCCAATGGAGGCCGCCGCGTCCGCTGACACCGGCTTCGGCTTGTACCCCCAGGTGGGCCAAGTCCCGGTAGGAGGGCCGGCCTCATATGGCGGCGGGTTGAGGAAGTCGGCAGTCGGATCTACGTTCTCGGCGTAGAAGTAGGACTGCTGCCACATCTTCACTGACTGCGCCAGCTTGATGACGGGGAAGGCGTTCCGCTTCGCCTGTCGGCGCACGGCAACGAAGCCGCCGCACTCGGCCGCCGTCTCCCTGGCGGAGGGGCCGAGCTTCCCGTAGAAGAACGCCAATATAGCCCTCGCACACAGTGACGAAGGCGGAGAGTAGAGTCACGGCGTTGGGCGTGAGGTGATAAGGCTGAAGATTGTAGAAACTGAGGAAGGAGCGGAAGAAGCCGCTCACCGAAAGGCCGAAGCCGCGGAGGAAGTGCGAGCGGAAGACAACCCGCTCGTCTCCCCGCGGCGCCGGCGAGATCTCCTCCTCCAGCGGCACCCGCGCCTTGACGAAGGCCGCACTGCGCATCCGGTGCCTGTCGCGGAGGAAGGAGATGTGGTCCTCGATCACTATTGACCCGTCCCAGTTGCCGCCCTTCTTGCGCGCCATGGCTTCCGGCTGGCGGCGTGAGGAGGAGAAGTGCGTCGGCGACAAACGACGGCGGCAGCCCCACGGCGGCTGAGGGAGTCCTGGACAAGGGGGTGTCCGGATAGCCGAACTATCATCATCGGTCGAACTCCAAGACTATGAAGATACAAGATTGAAGACTTCGTCCCGTGTCCGGATGGGACTTTCCTTGGCGTGGAAGGCAAGCTTGGCAATACGGATATGTAGATCTCCTACCGTTGTAACCGACTCTGTGTAACCCTAGCCCTCTCCGGTGTCTATATAAACCGGAGGGTTTAGTCCATAGGACGAACAACAATCAGACCATAGGCTAGCTTCTAGGGTTTAGCCTCCTTGATCTCGTGGTAGATCCACTCTTGTACTACCTATATCATCAATATCAATCAAGCAGGAGTAGGGTTTTACCTCCATCGAGAGGGCCCGAACCTGGGTAAAAACATTGTGTCCCTTGTCTCCTGTTACCATCCGCCTAGACGCACAGCTCGGGACCCCCTACCCGAGATCCGCCAGTTTTGACACCGACATTGGTGCTTTCATTGAGAGTTCCTCTGTGCCGTCACCGATAGTCTTGATGGCTCCTTCGATCATCAACAACGACGCAGTCCAGGGTGAGACTTTTCTCCCCGGATAGATCTTCGTATTCGGCGGCTTTGCACTGTGGGCCAATTCGCTTGGCCATCTGGAGCAGATCGAAAGCTACGCCCCTGGCCATCAGGTCAGACTTGGAAGTCTAAACTTCACGGCTGACATCCGCGGAGACTTGATCTTCGACGGATTCGAGCCACAACCGAGCACGCCGCACTGTCACGATGGGCATGATTTAGCTCTGCTACCGGACAGTGCCCTGGAGGCCATGCATGAGTCCGCTCCGACCCTTAATTCGGAGCCGACCGCACAGATCGAGTACGGGTGGCTAGACACCGTCTTAAGGGCTGCAACCTCTACGGCGATGGAGCCAAATACTGACTTTGTCCCTTGGGAGGCTCGTGACTCCGAGGTGCCGGACTCCTCTCCAGACTCCGAACCCCCCGCGCCCCCTCTAATCGAATCCGAATTCGCTAAAGTATCTCTCACTATCAGGAGAGCCCTGGCCGAATTGCGGTCAGGATGGTTGGGATGCAGACGACGAAGAAATTCAAAGCCCACCCACCACCCACTTTGTAGCCACTGTCGACGATCTAACCGACATGCTAGACTACGACTCCGAAGACATCGACGGTATGGACGATGATACCGGAGACGACCAAGAACCAGCGCCTACGGGGCACTGGAAGACCACCTCGTCA
Source organism: Triticum dicoccoides (assembly GCF_002162155.2). Classification (NCBI taxonomy): domain Eukaryota; kingdom Viridiplantae; phylum Streptophyta; class Magnoliopsida; order Poales; family Poaceae; genus Triticum; species Triticum dicoccoides. The sequence goes on along the minus strand of NC_041385.1, from coordinate 233,500,235 downwards.
TACGACATATACATGGTGGACATCCCAAAGGATGGGAATGGCGAAGAAGCAGCAGAGGAAGACTCCTCCAAGAAACAGCCCAAGCGCCGGCGTCAGCGGCGCCGCTCTAAATCCCGCCACAGCAAGAATGGAGATTCTGGCACCGGAGATAATAACACCCTAGAGAGTTCCGAAGACAACCCCCTCCAACAAGATTCAGCACAGGAGGAAGGAGAAGCCATCCCTCACGAGAGAGCGGCAAACGAAGAGGTAGAGGATGATAATTACATGCCTCGCTCCGGAGACGAGGCAAGCCTCGACGACGACGAATTCGTCGTGCCCGAAGATCCCGTCGAACAAGAGCGTTTCAAACGCAGGCTTATGGCCACGGCGAACAGCCTAAAGAAAAAGCAGCAACAGCTTAGAGCTGATCAAGACCTGCTAGCCGACAGATGGACTGAAGTCCTCGCGGCCGAAGAGTATGAACTCGAACGCCCCTCCAAAAGCTACCCTAAATGCAAGTCGCTCCCCCGATTAGAGGGGGAGGCATATAAACCTGCATCACCAGAGCACAATACGGCTGACCACCACCTCGTGGCCGCGACAGAGAGGCCTTTAGGCCCTCCATTAGAACCGTACCCCGGCATCGCTCGAAAAGCACAAGGCCACAGGGGAACGCTCCGGACTTGCGAGATATATTGGAGGACAAGGCAACACAATCAAGATCGATCTATGGATCGCGTGGGCGCCCCATTGCACGCGATGACAACCATCGCGCCGGACACAGCAAGTCCGGCCGGGCCGAACACAGTAGAGAAAGCTCATTTGAGCTACGTCGTGATATAGCCCAATATAGAGGCGCCGCACGCCCACTATGCTTCACAGATGAAGTAATGGATCATCAAATCCCCGAAGGGTTTAAACCCTTGAACATTGAATCCTACGATGGCACAACAGACCCCGCGGTTTGGATCAAAGACTATCTCCTTCATATCCACATGGCCCGCGGTGACGATCTTCACGCCATCAAATACCTCCCACTCAAGCTTAAAGGACCAGCTCGGCATTGGCTTAACAGCTTGCCAGCAGAATCAATTGGGTGTTGGGAAGACCTGGAAGCCGCATTCCTTGACAACTTCCAGGGCACATATGTGCGACCACCAGACACCGATGACCTAAGCCACATAATTCAGTAGCCAGACGAATCGGCCATACAGTTCTGGACACGGTTCTTAACAAAGAAAAATCAAATCGTCGACTGTCCGGATGCAGAGGCCCTCGCAGCCTTCAAACATAACATCCGCGATGAGTGGCTGGTCCGGCACCTAGGATAGGAAAAGCCAAAATCCATGGCAGCCCTCACATCACTCATGACCCGCTTCTGCGCGGGAGAGGACAGCTGGCTAGCCCGCAGTAACAACCTCAGCAAAAATTCTGGCAATCCGGATACCAAGGACCGCAATGGCAGGTCGTGTCGCAACAAAAACAAACGCCGCGTTAACGGCGATAACACTGAGGATACGATAGTCAACGCCGGATTCAGAGGCTCTAAGCCCGATCAGCGGAAAAAGCCATTGAAAAGAACTACTCCGGGTCCGTCCAATTTGGACCGAATACTCGACCGCTCGTGCCAGATACACGGCACCCCCGAAAAGCTAGCCAATCACACCAACAGGGATTCTTGGGTATTCAAGCAGGCAGGCAAGTTAATTGCCGAAAACAATGACAAGGGGCTGCATAGCGATGACGAGGAAGAGACCCGGCCGCCGAACAATAGAGGACAGAAGGGTTCCCCCCCACAAGTGCGGACAGAAGAGGGAGCGGAAGCGTGCACTCAGGGACGCATACGCGATGGAGCCAGTCGCCCCGAAGATCAACCCATGGTCCTCCTGCCTGATCACTTTTGATCGAAGGGAGCACCCCACTAGTATCCGCCACGGGGGATTCGCCGCATTGGTTTTAGGCCCAATCGTAGATGGATTTCACCTCACTAGAGTCCCGATGGACGACGGCAGCAGCCTAAACCTGCTTTATTAGGATACAGTGTGCAAGATGGGCATAGACCCCTCAAGGATTAAACCCACAAAGACGACCTTCAAAGGCGTCATTCCAGGTGTAGAGGCAAATTGCATAGGCTCAGTCACACTTGAAGTGGTCTTCGGATACCCGGATAACTTCCGAAGCGAGGAGTTAATCTTCGACATAGTTCCATTCCGCAGCGGCTATCACGCTCTGCTCGGACGGACCGCGTTTGCAAAGTTCAACGCGGTGCCACACTATGCATACCTCAAGCTCAAGATGCCAGGCCCTCGAGGAGTCATTACGGTCAACGGAAACACTGAACGCTCCCTCCGAACGGAGGAACACACAGCGGCTCTCGCGACAGAAGTACAGAGCAGCCTCTTAAGGCAATTTTTTCGAGTCCGGCTGTTAAGCGACCGGACACGGCCAAACGCGCCCGAAGTAACCTACAACAAGACCACCTGGCACGTTCCGAGCATGCGTAGCAATGCGGCCCCAACCCCAGCCCTTGCAAAATTGCAAGACTGGTCCATCGCGTACATCATTATGCTTTGGAGATACCATGGGCATAGGGGGAGGGGCACGACCACCACAGGCCTAGAATGCGGCTTAACCGCACCAGGGGCTCCCAAGTTTGTCACTCTTTTTCCTTTTTCTTTTTTCTTACCCACAGGACTCCGTTCACCAGAGGCCCTGTCCGGCAGTAGACCTGCCGAACTCACGATGCAACAGCCAGGGGAGGAGAAAGGCTACGATGAGTATCCAGGTGGTAGCCATTACGAGCATTAAATCCGTTTTATACACCATTCCGCAGCCTACCCCTAGAGGGGGACATGTTTAATAGCCCTATCCCTTGCTTACCGCACTATTTGTATCGTTCTGCATTCATGGCAGTATTTCTTGAATAAACAATGCATCGCTTTTTGCTTATAACTGCATTTCTTTCTTACACATATGTTCATTTATGACATGTTGCATCCGTACACTTTGGTACGACAAATACACCAGGGGCTTAAGTTCCCCACATTATGGTGTGATAAGTCCGAACACTTTCACAAGTGCGGCACCCCGAACTTATAGCATTATATGCATCGGCTCTGAATCATGTCTTGGGTCAATAGTTGGGTTTGCCCGGCTCCCATGTTTTGGTACCTTACGTTCCGTTGTATCGGCTAAGGTAGCACTGGGAGAACCACTGCGATTGCGCCCCGGTTGAGCTGGGCTAGCGCCTCAGTGGAGAAAGCTAAAACTGACCTTCATGATAAGGCGAGAGCTGGTCGCTGTTCGAGAGGTATTTTCGAGTCCCTAAAGACTTATGCCGCTTAGAGCGAGGAACCGGCTTTGTCCGGCCCAGGCGTGGATAGCACCCCAAACTCGGTCTTCCAAACACTAGGGGCTTTGCCGAAATTTAAAATTATAGAATTCTATGGCTAAGTGAGAGTGTTCAAGCATTATAAGTCCGGTTGCCTCATTCGTTGTGTTGAGCGCCTCCCTAGATGGACCCAAAAATGGGAACAAGAGCGCTCAAGTTTATCCCGAACACCCTAGCACTCGTGGCATGGGGGCTGAAGCCGATGACTTGCCATCTCTCAGATTTGATAAACGGTCGCACAGAAGGTAATATTTTAAATTAACAAGCGTTGCTTAGCGCATATGAACAAAGTCTTCAGCACACAGGATAACAAAATGCGAGTCTACTCAAATATTACATCTTTAGAGCACTCACCCGCAATCATGCGGGCACCCTTCAGGACACTCTTATAATACATTTCGGGCGTACAATACTCCTTGCCCGCCGGCGGCACGTCCGTCAGAAGCTCCTCAGCGTCCATCCTGCCCCAGTGCACTTTTGCACGGGCAAGGGCCCGACGGGCACCTTCAATGCAGGCGAAGTGCTTGACGACCTCAACCCAGGGACACGCGTCCACCAGCCGCCGCACCAGGCCGAAGTAGCTCCCAGGCATGGCCTCCTTGGGCCACAGCCGAACTATGAGGCCCTTCATGGCCTGTTCGGCTACCTTGTGGAGCTTGACCAGCTGCTTCAGCTGGTCGCTAAGGGGCACCGGATGTCCGGCCTCAGCATACTGAGACCAGAAGACCTTCTCCGTCGAGCTCCCCTCCTCGGCCCGGTAGAAAGTGGCGGCATCGGACACGCTACGGGGCAGATCTGCAACGCTCCTGGAGAGCTCCGAATTCGGGTAAGTAATAGGTAATTCACATTCACATGCTTGCTTTGCATGAAAAATGCCTTACCCGCCGCTATCTTCTTCAACGCCTTGATTTCCTGGAGGGCCTTGTGGGCTTCGACCTTAGCGGCTTTGGCACTCTGAAGAGCCGATGCAAGCTCAGACTCTCGAGTCTTTGAGTCGCGCTCCAAACCCTCATGTTTTTCCATGAGAGCCTGGAGCTCTTGCCGCACCTCCGCCACCCGCGCCTCCTGCTTCTCTCGCTCGGCTCGCTCCACGTCCGCATTGCGTTCGGCCGCAGACACCGCCTCCTTCAGGGTCGCCACTTCGTTCGTGGCCCCTGGAGTACCCACGTTATCCTTGTTATTTCTCTTGCAACCAAATCCTTTTCTGTAAGGTACAAATTTAATACGGTGTTACTCACCTTCCTTGTCCTCGAGCTGCTTCTTGGCACGGCCGAGCTCGCTCTCGGACCGCTCGAGGCTCTGCTTCAAAGCATCGACCTCTGCAGTCAGTGCGGCAGAGGTCAGCAGCGCAGCCTACAATCCCATATTGACATATTTTTTAGAACTCCTGCGTATATCTTTTGAGATCCTCAGTCCGGCTTTTCTTTCCGAACACCGAACCGAGCATTAGGGGCTATTGTCTATGCAGTATTATATTACATATCTTAAAAATTCTTACCTCAATGCCTGTTAGAAGGCTGCTGCAGCCTTCGGTCAGCCCGCTCTTGGCGAGCTGAACCTTCTGAATCACCGCACTCATGATAGTGCGGTTTCTTCTTCGATGGAAGCACCGTTGAGCACCTCCAGCAAGTTATCCGGCGCCTCCGGTTGGACAGAGGTCGCCGGTGTCACAGTCTTGCCCTTCTTACGAAAGGGCCGCTCGCCGGACTCCAGAACCACTGCAGGTTCCGGTGCGGAGTCCGGTGCAGAGTCCGGGAGGTTGCCTTGCGGCACCTCCGGGGCCTCCTCCTCCTGGCGGGTCCCTTCCCGGGATCCCACCTCGGCGTCGCCAGCGTCACGGGGGGTTGAGGTGGTCGGAAGAGAATCCATATCCGACGTGTCCAAGGACCCGCTCGACGAAGCGGGAAGATCGTCCTTGGCCGGACTACAGGTTGTATGCGGCATTAGAAAGACACCGTGTGGCAAAAAGAAAAATTATAAATTATCTAGGAGTCCGGATACTTACGATCTCACCAGGGGTTTGGCCCTTGAGGGCCACTCCTCGTCGCCGTCGCTGACATTGGCGGAGCAGTCCGGGGGAAGGGTCCTTCCCTTCTTGGACCCTTCGGCCTCCCTCGTTGGAGAGGCCTTCCTCTTCTTCTCTCCCCCCGCTGGGGGAGAGGCCTCTTTCTTCTCATCCTCGTCTTCGTGGGAGGAGTCCGCCTCGGAGTCATCGGACTATGAGTCCGATATCACCTGACGCCGGGAACTCCTTCGGGTTCCCGTGGCCTTCTTCTTGGCCTTCTTCTCCGGCACTACGTAAAGTGCCGGGACTAGCAGCCCTGTCAAACGGGCGTCCGCTGGGTCTTCTGGAAGGGGAGCCGGACAGTTAACCTGTCCGGACGTCTTCTGCCAGTCCTGTTAAACGTATTGGTAGTTTAGGTCCCACATAGAGTCAAACTATGAAAAAAAATGAGTGTCCCATAAAGGATAACGTAGCTTATCTCGCCGGCCGGGCGCTGCGTGCTGAATCCGCGATCTTCGGTTGCGGATGCGGGAGCTTCGGCGCCCTTGAACAGCACCCTCCAGGCAGCTTCGTACATCGTGTCGAAGAGCCCGCTCAAGGTCCGGTGCTGTGCCGGATCAAACTCCCACAAATTGAAGGCCCGTTGCTGGCAGGGGAGAATCCGGCGGACGAGCATGACCTGGATCACGTTGACAAGCTTAAGCTTCTTGTTCACCAGGGTCTGGAGACAGGACTAGAGTCCGGTCAGCTCTTTCAAACTACCCCATAGCAAGCCCTTCTCTTTCCAGGAGGTGAGCTGCATGGGAATGCCAGATCTGAATTCGGGGGCCGCTGCCCATTTAGGGTCACACGGCTCGGTGATGTAGAACCATCCCGATTGCCACCCTTTGATGGATTCCACGAAGGCACCCTCGAGCCAAGTGACATTGGGCATTTTGCCCACCATGGCGCCTCCGCACTCCGCTTGGCTGCCCTTCACAACCTTCGGCTTGACATTGAAGGTCTTTAGCCACAAGCCGAAGTGGGGCTGGATGCAGAGGAAGGCCTCGGACACGACGATAAACACCGAGATATTGAGGATGAAATTTGGGGCCAGATCATGGAAATCCAGGCCGTAGTAGTACATGAGCCCCCAGACGAAGGGGTGAAGTGGGAAGCCCAGTCCGCGGAGGAAGTGGGGAAGGAAAACGACCCTCTCATGGGGCCTGGGGGTGGGGATGAGCTGCCCCTCGTCGGGCAGCCGGTGCGCGATGTCGCTGGACAGGTATCCGGCGCTGCGCAGCTTCTCGATGTGCCCCTCCGTAACGGAGGAGGCCATCCACTAGCCTCCCGCTCCGGACATGGCTGGAGAAGGTTGAGGTGAGATGTGTGGACTTGGGCGCTGGAGCTCGAGTGCGCGGAGACGGATAAGCAAAGGAGGAAGAAGGCGTAGGTAAAAGAGGTGGATCCTTATCCCCTTATATATGGGCGGACGAAAACTATGCGTCCCCACCGGCCTGGTAAAACTCGCTTATCTCCCAAGCGCCACAATCAATGGCGCAGTTGGTTTACCCACGTCCGTATTGATGGGAATCCCGGAATAAGGGGAACACGATCTCTGCTTCGACAAGACGTGCCAAGGAAACCGCTTCGCTAAATGCGCTGATGTGGGGACCCCGACTCATAAGTCAAGATCACCGAATGCACGTGTACAGTGATCCCAGAGATCAATGCTCACTGAACACACAGAAGCTGAATAACAAGAGTCTTACATCCATACATACCGTTTTACACAAGTAGGACCATTATGGTCAAGTCTTGAGTGTATCATCGCAGCGGAAATCTTCAACAACAACTTGGACCCATGCGATCTGCCTTAACCCTACAGGCATTCTGACTGGAAAGCGTCCTAGCTCGCATGTTCGTCACCGAAGTGTTCTTCATCACATCATGTTCTTTCATGCCTGGCCAATAAAATAACCAGCGGCAAGCCAATGAGTACTTTGAATGTACTCGCAAGCAACCTATGTTTTTAGTTCAAGATACAACAATGCATGATATAGGTAAATTTTTGCAGAAAGCTAGTTTTGAGTGCAATGACATGTTCAAGAACTTTGTAAGGCATGCATCAAGAGAATTCAAGTAACCATGAGGACAGGTTACAAATATCAACATAAATAGAGTGGGCACCAACCCAACTCAATTATGTCAAGTCCTTTGACTTGACCCAAGTAGTTTTATCAACACACACACACACGGTTGAAAACTCTGGACATAGTTTAAGCAGCACCGCCCAACCGTCCTTGACCGTGGACACGGCTATTCGAATACTTTTACACTCTGTAGAGGTTGCACACTGTACCCACAAGATCCGGGGAACTTCCGTGTCATCCACGACCCGCGATACCTCAAGTACCCGGGGTAAGCACCCAATCACTACCTTTCCCTAGACGACACTAACATGGAGTCCACTCGATTGGTAGTAACCCCCGTGCCCAACATTTCACATCATAAAGTTGTGGAGCCTCGCTCCCATATTCATCACATACCACAAGCACGGGGTACCAACGGTGTGTCCGGTGCTGTAAAGACAGTCATGGCCTCCCTACCTGGCACGACCCCGTCCCGAGAGAGAGCACCAACTCTCCCCCGTCACTAGTAATGCGGGCTCCAAGCTAGTATCGGCCTAGGTAATCAATAATGCCCTTTCCCATATAAGGGTAGAGTGGTTGCGCATGTAAGGTTGGGACAGTCGACAAATCTTAAATCTAATCCGTTTTCGAAAACAACACACACACTTGCCTCGGTACACCACTTCGTCATCAAGTGGTTACCCATTTCATCATCTCCCTCGGGCATAAGTGGCACCCGACGGGGTTTTCGAAAAAGTCTTTTGAAAATACTTTGCCTCCTTCACCATGCATATACCCGTCCCTTTTTGCGTAGCACTACCTTAGCATCCTATCTACTCCCACCGGCATAACCCTCATAAGAAGGTAGGGTCATGCACAATGCAAGTATCAACGAGGAATTAACGGTGGCAAACCATCAACGTGGGTACCACCTCATCATGATTCCGATGCAACAACGATAAGGTACTATATGACATGCATAAAAAGGTTTCATAGACATGGTCAACGGGCTGCTTGCCTGTTCCTCAGGGTCTTCAAGTCTTCTGGTCCTTCTCCAAGTACTCCGTCTACTTCGTCAACTAACGTCGGAAACAAACACAATAAGCAACACAACAAGGCAGGAAATAAAAGTGCTCTAAAAATATGAGTTGGACTTTTCTGGGATACCTCTGGTCATATGAGGGATGACCAAAGTGGTTTCATTAGGATTTGATCAATGGACATCTCTGAACATTTCAATATGATGGAATCAAGGGATTAATGGGTTTGCAAGAAGTGTACAGAAATATATTTTTGAAAAATGAGCAAAGGCACCCATTTAACAAAGGATGATTTTAGAAGCATCTAGGAATTGGTTTCACTAGATTTGGAGTTCAAATGAATTTCCTATGAATTTGAAAGTTGATAAATATGAAGAAATGGCTCAATAATTTATGTGGTACAGAAAGTATTAATAAAAAATGTTCATAAACTAAGTTATGAACTTAGGAATACCTAGGAATTTGAATCATGGAATTTGGATCAATTTTGAGCCTTCTGTGATTTCCTAAAGTTTATGACAAAAGTGGAAATATGGGATTTGATAAATGTTTGTGAAGAAAAACTTGATGGAAAAATGTGCAAATTGCACCATGTGATAGATCAGGAATTTATGAACCTATAGAAATTAGAATCATCAAATTTGGAGTTAATTTGAATTGTCTATGAATTTTTGAGGTTAACTGGAAAAAAGAAAAAGGGAAAAGGTTTAGGGTTTACCCAAAGCATGCACAGGGCGCAGGATAGAGGTGGGCCGGCCCGTTGGCTCAGCCGCGCGGGCGAGGAGGGTGACATCGGAGGTGCCCCTGACGGAGTACGCCTTCGCTGCGCAGGAAGCGGCTTTTCACCCGGTCCGTCTCCACTTAAACGGGCGGGGCCCGCCTGCTGGGTCGCTGACCTGCGGGTCCCGCACCAACTCTCTCTCTCTCTCCCGCCTCCTCCTTCTCCCCCCTGATGGGCAGAGGCATGGGGCAGACGGCGAGCGCGCCGGCGACGATTCCGGCCGCTCCGCTGCGCCCGGGGCCAGGCCAGTGGTCTGGGCGGATGCCCCGTCCCACGCCGCGCCCAGAGGTGGTCGCGCTGGACGCGGGGAGCGCCAGACTTGGGCGGAGCGTCGGCCATGGCGGAGACCGGCGACGGCGAGGATGGGCACGGCGAGGCAGGCATGGGGAGGAGGTCCTAGCGTGCGGGAGAGGCTTCTTGGGGTCGTGGGAGTCCTCGGGATGGGTCAGTGGGAGCGGGAAAGCAACGATGGCTCGGCTACGCCCGAGGGCACGGCGGCGGCACTCCGGTCATGGAGGTGGGAAGAGGGCGCGAGAGGGAGAGGGAGGTTGTCAGGGAGGTGTAAGCGAGAGAGGGGAGCGGGGAGAGGCCATAGAAGAGGTCAGGAGGGGTTTTTATGGGCACGGCCGCGGTGCACCGGGGACAGCGCCCATGGACGCGCTCGGGTGAGCTTATAGAGGGGAGAGGAGAGAGATTCGGGAGGGGGCCGGCAGCGTGCCGTGTCCCGGAGGCCGAGGCGTCTCGTCGGGCGCGCTAGGAAGGCCCGAGGTGGCCGGAGGTGCTTGGCAGGGGGCGGCTACAGTGCGGGAGCGCACTGTAGCATGCTCCAGAGCGTGCATATGGCCGGCATGGCCATTTTTCCAGCGCTCTGGGCTTGGCCTCTAGTGTCTGGGGGCTCTAGGGGGAAGTAAACAAATGGGGAGGGGCATTGGATGCCCTGGATGGCCACTGGAGGGAGGAGGGATGTGAGGAAGAGAGGGAAAGGGGCTGCCCAGTGGGGTAAATGAGGTGGTTTCACCCCTCAATCATTGAGCTGAGGTACAGCCATTGTTACTGGAGGTGAAAGGGGGCTCTAAGGGGCTGTGGTAAAAAGTTGAGGTTATGGAGAAGAGTGGAAGTGGTAAAAATGATGATTTTGGAAAAATGGCAAAAGGTGTTTGTTGTTGGTTTGGGCAAGAAAATTAATTCCAATTGCCATGGGAATTAACAGGATGGAATGGCACATGGAAGTAGGGTGTTCCACCAAGTTTGAGCTCATTTGGGCAAAGTAGCCAATGCAACTTTGGTAAACCCTAGAAATCAGCAGAAATGGCTTTGCCAAGATTTAGTCATGCAAATCTATTCTCCTTGATGCACCACTTGATGTAGTATCATCATTTGAGGATTTGACCATGTCCACAAAAATTCAGATCAAAAGGACACACTTGACAATGTAGAGTTGTCCAAATTTGGTTTTGGACAGGAAGGGTTTTGGGGCACTTTGATCAAGTTAACTTGTTCTCCAACTTGTGACATTTGGTCTAGATGAATGATTAGACCATTTGAGCATGTTCACAAGATTTGAGAGCATTTGGACATGTTTGGCAATGTAAAGTTGCTCAAACTCCAAAATGGACAGAAATGGTTTTGAGGGGATTGGATGATGTTATATTGGTTTCCAAGTCATGAGACTTGGCAAGATCATCTAATATGTCATATGTGACATGCTAGAATATGCTTGGAATTTTTGGAGAATATTTCCTTTGTAAATATTTCAAAAGCTTGAAATATCCAGAAAGGGTTTTTGAGGTATTTGACCAATATTTTGAACATGACCATGTGTTGAAACTCTTATATGTGGACAATATATGTCCACTGAGTTTCCCTAAATTTTGTCAAATATTTTTGACGCAATAAAATAATTTTTCCCTATTAAAGACCATTTCTGGCCTTAAGAAAAAGCTTTTAAATAAAATAGGAAAATAACTTTTAAAATTATATTTTTGTGGTTTCTGGGTACCCTATATCTAATAGGAGTTAAATATATTTTTAGAAAGATTTTTACTGCCCTTAATTAAGTACTTGCAGTGCAAACCTCAATTCAGGGGGTTTTGAAAAACTAATTTTTGAAAATACTATTTGGCCAAATCATTTTTGTAAGAAAATATTATATTGCTCTATACACATGGCATGATCATTGGGAAAAGGTTTTGGATCAAGGAGATGAAGTATAGGAGTTGGAGGATTTATTTGATTTTTAGAGCACTTGCAAACAGCAGACAAAAATCAAATCAAGCAAAGTCCAAAACACTCAAAAGTTTTTGTCAAACCACATTTTATCATGATTTATCATCTTAAGTGTTGTGCCATGAAAATCAGGGTGTGACAGCTGAGGTGGTATAATAAAAACGATTCAAGTAACGGCTTGGTAGTGGTGTGACGTCACGCCACAAAATATGTCAGCAGATTGAACTTGTGTGAATATTATTCTCTCTACGGTGGTATATGCAATTTATTTTACAGAGCCGGACACTATCCTGGCGTTCACAATCTTCTATGAATTATTCGGAGGAGGAACCCGCCTTGCAATGCCGAAGACAATATGTGCGCCGGACTCGTCGTCATTGAAGCCTGGTTCAGGGGCTACTGAGGGAGTCCTGGACTAGGGGGTGTCCGGATAGCCGAACTATCATCATCGTCCGGACTCCAAGACTATGAAGATATAAGATTGAAGACTTCGTCCCGTGTCCAGATGGGACTTTCCTTGGCGTGGAAGGCAAGCTTGGCAATACAGATATGTAGATCTCCTACCATTGTAACCGACTCTGTGTAACCCTAGCCCTCTCCGCTGTCTATATAAACCGGAGGGTTTTAGTCCATAGGACGAACAACAATCAGACCATAGGCTAGCTTCTAGGATTTAGCCTCCTTGATCTCGTGGTAGATCCACTCTTGTACTACCCATATCATCAATATCAATCATGCAGGAGTAGGGTTTTACCTCGATCGAGAGGGCCTAAACCTGGGTAAAAACATCGTGTCCCTTGTCTCCTATTACCATCCGCCTAGACGCACAGTTCGGGACCCCCTACCCGAGATCCGCCGGTTTTGACAGCGACAGTGGTGCTAAGTAGCAGCAACGACAATGGAGCAGAAAGCAGAGGAAGAAGAAGAGTGGGAGGGGGCGCGAGAGCTTTGCCGCACCCCTCCCACCCCCCTACTTATAGCCCTCGGACTACGAAGCCGAGGGGGCGGGGCGTGGGTCGTGGTATTAACTGCGCCCACGACCCCACGACCCCCATTTATCGCACGCATTCACAATGTCGTAAACGGTCGTGGGAATGGCAA
>NC_041385.1:233479481-233487160 GCF_002162155.2 Triticum dicoccoides | reverse complement strand
CCGGCCCATTGTCACGTCCCATCGGGGGCGTGGGGTGGCAGGCTGGCCGGGCTGGCGTGCGCCGCGTGGCCCGTCCGTGGCGGGCGGCTGCCCGGGAAGCTTAGCAGGCACGCCACCTGTTTCCCGCCTTGAAGTTCGAAATCGACCACATGGCTCCGCCTGGGCGAGGCCAGCCTCAGCAGTCGGCTAACCATAATACGGATCGACGTTCTCCCGGAGCCCGGTGAGGGGGGATGCCGCTGAGACTTCGCGGCCCCTCGACCACAACGCATCACTGGCTTCGGGGACTACTGTCGGAGTAATGGGCCACGGATAGGCTCACCCGAGTCCCTAGAATTATCAAGACTTTGGGCCAGCTCCGCCTAGCTGGACCCCAAGCTGAAGCTCTGCGCTCTGGGGGCCGGCTGGCTCAATTGCCGGCTACCAGAGGGCGGCCAACCCAAGCCTACGGCACTACGAGTGGCCGGCTCCAGCCGGCCGGTCTCCAGGGACGGCATACTTCAAACAGCCACAACTTTTTTAACCATAAGTCCAAATGAATTGATTCTTTTTGCATTAGGTTCTATTTGAAAATCTCTAGCAGCACACCAAAGATGGGATTTTTCCCTGCTGCCTAGATTTTCTGGTAAATTTCAGAAGGGTTCTTGATGTTTTCTTTTTGTGTTTATAATTGTTTTCAGAAGGTGGAGCTTGTCTTGAGGATCACCAGGGAAAGTGCGACCCTGATCTGCTCTAAGGCAAGCCACAACAACATTTTCATGGTGCCATTGCAATACTTGTGATTTATTTTCAACTTTAATGGTTAATTAGTTCAAGCATTTAAATCACCTAGTTAAATAATTATTTTGATTCTGTTGCAAGCTTATTCATGTGGATATGTTGTTTGATAGAAATTTAGGAGTTAACTAAGCTAGAGTTAAGTTATTATAAGTGATGATAGTCTTTGGAGTAATAATTGTCTATTGAAAATGGACTAGTTTGAATAATATTTTCTTGAGTAAGAAAATGATTATGCTAAGTTATTGCCATGATTAGTTGCTGCATAAACATGACCAGAAAAGTGCCATGAGGTTCTAAACTATTTAGTGCTTGATATAAGTTGACCCGGTATGATTCTGATGATTAGTGAAGCATGTTATATGAGTGCATTTGCATGGCATGTCATGACACCGGTCATTTTTATCTTAAGTTGAACTTGATAATAAATCAACTTGAACATATCGTTGATCGGGTCATGGTGCCACTAAATCGAGTATTTCCCAACACAACCACATTTGCCTTTATGGGAAGGCCTTTATTCTGTCCGTTGTCATGCCTCTGGTCGGTACCTCCAATGAGGGAAGGTTATGGGCGTGCGGTACCCTGGCCCGGTAAGCAGACATAACCTTGTGTGCTCGTTGATTTGTTCTTATGGTACCTTGTCCTTGTTTGGGACCGTTTTGCCACGACAGTGGCTGTTGGTGTCCGGGGTAGACACGGGGCCACCCATGAATTAGCCCAGTGGGGAGTTAGTCGGAGTGGCCGAGAGAGTGTCGTGTCAATGGAGGGGTTTTTTTGGAATGCCGTTGGTCCACCCGAATGGGAGTGCGAGGCTATGGGTTCCTTGGTGTGGGTATAGTGCGCTACCTCTGCAGAGTGTATTAAATCTATCGATAGCCGAGTCCACGGTTACGGACATGCTCAAAAGTAGGTCACATGATGGGTCAACGTTTTAAATAAACCATGCACACTAAAATAATATGGCACCGTTGGAGAAATGATGGTTGAAGAATCATGTTGAGGTTGATGGCCAAGTTGTTGGTCCGTTTGTGATCTAAGCAAGAGCACTGTTTGGTTGCATGGCAACCTGTTTTTAAGCAAGTCCATAGGACTTGAGGCACGAGATTTGATTCATTGCATTCATAGCATGATCTTGCCTTGATGATTAAACTGGTTAATATCATGATATTGTTTGTCATTATGTTTATGCTTGTTGTGAGCTTGCAAGTACATTCAATGTACTGACCTGGCATGTCATGCCAGATTTTAGGAAAGGTTCGTTGGAACGGAGTGCTGTTCGAGTCTAGATTGTGTCCACATTGGTGTCCCTGTGCTATGGAGTCCCGCTTCATCGTTGTTCCGCTGTCGCGTAGTCGTCATGATCGAGGCCCTCCTTATGTTCATTAAATAATGTACAGATTGTTCAGCCACATCGTGTGTGTCGCTTGGCCTCCTAACTTGCTGTAATATGAACTATGTTCTGCTAGTATCAATAAAGCGGTTGTATTCTGTGCCAAGATGTTGTGTGTTGCCAGAAGACATGGTCTCTGGGCTGGCAATGCAAGGTAAACTGGTTGCTCTGAGCCGGGGTGCCACATTGCGGGACTGCGAGTTAAGGGACTTGGGCTTCTCCGTTCCTAAATTTACTTGGTGCAATCGTCAGGACACAAACAACCTTGTTAAAGTATGTCTTGATAGGGCTGTGGTCAACAGTACATTTATAGATTGTTTTGATGGTTGTTATATGGAGAATATTGTTGCCACTTCTTCCGACCATTATGCCATCCGAGTTGGGCTCTCTCATTATGTACAGGAAGATGTGCATCGCCCGGTGCAACAAGGTTTCAAGTTTGAGGCTATGTGGCTTCGCGCCACCGATTATAGAAATACATGAGAGCAAGCTTGGGCTGATGGTAGAAATGGTGAGGTCTCTCTCAAGTCCATATGGGATAACTTACAGAAAGTTGCTACTTCTTTGAAGACTTGGAGCCATGAGTGTTTTGATTCGGTCCGAAAGCAGATTTACAAACTGGAACGACGACTTTTGTATGTAAGGTCTGCCCCGGTCTCGGCTGCAACTGTAGCCGAGGAACATGATCTTGAGAAACGGTTATGTGAGCTATTTGAGAGAGAAGAGATCATGGAACGACAATGCTCTAGGATTGACTGGCTCAAGGAAGGGGATCGAAACACTGTTTTTTTCCAAGCCCGTGCCAAGGCTCGGAGACGCACCAACAGAATACACTTACTTCAACGTAATGATGGTTCTTTGTGTGAGTCACAAGAAGAGATGAAAATTATGATACAGAATTTTTATGAAGAGCTTTTTTCTTCTCAACCATGTGATTCTGCTGCGGTTCCTGATGCTATTCCACAGAAAATTACTTCAGAGATGAATGATGATTTGTGTAAGCCATACTCTTATGAGGAGATCTGAAGGAAATATGCCCTAGAGGCAATAATAAAGTAATTATTTATTTCCTTATATCATGATAAATGTTTATTATTCATGCTAGAATTGTATTAACCGGAAACATAGTACATGTGTGAATACATAAACAAACAGAGTATCACTAGTATGCCTCTACTTGACTAGCTCGTTAAATCAAAGATGGTTAAGTTTCCTAGCCATAGACATGAGTTGTCATTTGATTAACGAGATCGCATCATAAGAGAATGATGTGATTGACTTGACCCATTCCATTAGCTTAGCACTTGATCGTTTAGTATGTTGCTATTGCTTTCTTCATGACTTATACATGTTCCTATGACTATGAGATTATGCAACTCCCGAATACCGGAGGAACACTTTGTGTGCTACCAAATGTCACAACGTAACTGGGTGATTATAAAGGTGCTCTATAGGTGTCTCCGATGGTACTTGTTGAGTTGGCATAGATTGAGATTAGGATTTGTCACTCCGATTGTCGGAGAGGTATCTCTGGGCCCTCTCGGTAATGCACATCACTATAAGCCTTGCAAGCAATGTGACTAATGAGTTAGTTATGGGATGATGCATTATGGAATGAGTAAAGAGACTTGCTGGTAACGAGATTGAACTAGGTATTGAGATACCGACGACCGAATCTTGGGCAAGTAACATACCGATGACAAATGGAACAACGTAGTTGTTATGTGGGTTGACCGATAAAGATCTTCGTAGAATATGTAGGAGACAATATGAGCATCCAGGTTCCGCTATTAGTTATTGACCGGAGACGTGTCTCGGTCATGTCTACATAGTTCTCGAACCCGTAGGGTCCGCACGCTTAACGTTCGGTGACGATCGGTATTATGAGTTTATGTGTTTTGATGTACCGAAGGTAGTTTGGAGTCCCGGATATGAACATGGACATGACGAGGAGTCTCAAAATGGTCAAGACATAAAGATCAATATATTGGATGACTATGTTTGGACTTTGGAAGTGTTCCGGGCAAGTTTGGGCATATACTGGAGTACCGGGGGTTACCAGAACCCCCCCCCCCCCCGGGGAGTGTAATGGGCCTATTGGGCCTTAGTGGAGAAGAGGAGGGGCGGCCAAGGCAGGGCCGCGCGCCCCCTCCCCCTCTAGTTCAAATTGGACAAGGAGGGGGGCGGCGCCCCCCTTTCCTTCCCCCGTCTCCTACTCCTACTAGGAAAGGAGGAGTCCTACTCCCGGTCGGAGTAGGACTCCCCCCTTGGCGCGCCCTCCTCCTGGCCGGCCGCCTCCCCCCTAGCTCCTTTATATACAGGGGCGGGGGGGACCCCAAGACACACAAGTTGATCATTGATCTTTAGCCGTGTGTGGTGCCCCCCTCCACCATAATCCACCTCAGTCATATCGTAGCGGAGCTTAGGCGAAGCCCTGCGTCGGTAGCTTCATCAACACCGTCATCATGCCGTCGTGCTGACGGAACTCTCCCTCGAAGCTTTACTGGATCATGAGTTCGTGGGACGTCACCGAGCTGAACATGTGCAGATCACGGAGGTGTTGTATGTTCGGTACTTGGATTGGTCGATCGTGAAGACGTACCACCACATCAACCGCATTTTCATAACGCTTCCGCTTACGGTCTACGAGGGTACATGGACGACACTCTCCCCTCTCGTTGCTATGCATCACCATGATCTTGCGTGTGCGTAGGAATTTTTTTGAAATTACTACACTCCCCAACGGTGGCATCCGAGCCAGGATTATGCGTAGATGTTATATCCACGAGTAGAACACAAATGAGTTGTGGGCGATACAAGTCATACTGCTTACCAGCATGTCATACTTTGGTTCAGCGGTATTGTTGGATGAAATGGTCCAGACCGACATTACACGTACGCTTACGCGAGACTGGTTCTACCGACGTGCTTTGCACACAGGTGGCTGGCGGGTGTCAGTTTCTCCAACTTTAGTTGAATCGAGTGTGACTACGCCCGGTCCTTGTTGAAGGTTAAAACAACACTAACTTGATGAAATATCGTTGTGGTTTTGATGCGTAGGTAAGAACGGTTCTTGCTCAGCCCGTAGCAGCCACGTAAAATTTGCGACAACAAAGTAGAGGACGCCTAACTTGTTTTTGCAGGGCACGTTGTGATGTGATATGGTCAAGACATGTTGCTAAATTTTATTGTATGAGATGATCATGTTTTGTAACAGAGTTATCGGCAACTGGAAGGAGCCATATGGTTGTCGCTTTATTGTATGCAATGCAATCGCCCTGTAATTGTGTTTACTTTATCACTAAGCATTAGCGATAGTCGTAGAAACAATAGTTGTCGAGACGACAACGATGCTATGATGGAGATCGAGGTATTGCACCGGTGATGATGGTGATCATGACGGTGCTTTGGAGATGGAGATCAAAGGCACAAGATGATGATGGCCATATCATATCACTTATATTGATTGCCTGTGATGTTTATCCTTTATGCATCTTATTCTGCTTTGATTGACGGTAGCATTATAAGATGATCTCTCACTAAATTTCAAGGTATAAGTGTTCTCCCTGAGTATGCACCGTTACCAAAGTTCGTCATGCCGAGACACCACGTGATGATCGGGTGTGATAAGCTCACCGTTGCTACCTCTTGAGCACTGCGTTGGTTTTCCTTGAAGAGGAAAGGGTGATGCAGCAAAGTAGCATAAGTATTTCCCTCTATTTTTGAGAACCAAGGTATCAATCCAGTAGGAGGCTCCTCAAAAGTCCCACGCACCTACACAAACAAACAAGAACCTCGCAACCAATGCAATAAAGGGGTTGTCAATCCCTTCATGGTAACTTGTGAAAGTGAGATCTGATAGAGATAATAAGATAAGATAAATATTTTTGGTATTTTTATGATATAGATTGGAAAGTAAAAGATGCAAATAAAACTAGAGGGAAAACTTATATGATAAAAGATAGACCCGGGGGCCATAGGTTTCACTAGTGGCTTCTCTCAAGATACCATAAGTATTACGGTGGGTGAACAAATTACTGTTGAGCAATTGATAGAAAAGTGCATAGTTATGAGATTATCTAGGCATGATCATGTAAATAGGCATCACATCCGTGACAAGTAGATCGAAACAATTCTGCATCTACTACTATTACTCCACACATCGACCGACTCCTGCCTGCATCTAGAGTATTAAGTTCATGAAGAACAGAGTAACGCATTAAGAAAGATGACAAGGTGTAGAGGGATAAACTCATGAAATATGATATAAACCCCATCTTTTTATCCTCGATGGCAATAATACAATACGTGCCTTGCTGCCCCTGCTGTCACTGGGAAAGGACACCGCAAGATTGAACCCAAAGCTAAGCACTTCTCCCATTGCAAGAAAGATCGATCTAGTAGGCCAAACCAAACTGATAATTCGAAGAGACTTGCAAAGATAACCAATCATACATAAAATAATTCAGAGGAGATTCAAATATTTCTCATAGATAAACTTGATTATAAACCCACAATTCATCGGATCTCGACAAATACACCGCAAAAAGAGTTACATTGAATAGATCTCTAAGAAGATCGAGGAGGACTTTGTATTGAGATTCAAATAGAGAAAATAAGCCATCTAGCTAATAACTATGGACCCGAAGGTCTGTGGTAAACTACTCACAACTCATTGGAGAGGCCTTGGAGATGATGTAGATGCCCTCCGTGGTCGATTCCCCCTCCGGCGGAGCACCCACGAAGGCTCCAAGATGGGATCTCACGGATACAGAAGGTTGCGGTAGCGGAATTAGGTTTTCGTGGTGCTCTCCGATGTTTTTAGGGTACGGGAGTATATATAGGCGAAAGAAGTATGTCGGTTGACACTCGAGGGGCCCATGAGGGTGGGGGGCGCGCCCACCCCCAAGGGGCGTGCCGGGAACCCTCGTGGTCGCCTCGTTTGTTGCTTGACGTCCACTCCAAGTCTCCTGGTTGGCATTTGTTCCAAAAAAATCGCTCCCGAAGGTTTCATCCCGTTTGGACTCCGTTTGATATTCCTTTCTTCGAAACACTGAAATAGGCAAAAAAAAATCGGGCTAGGCCTCCAGTTAGTAGGTTAGTCCCAAAAATGATATAGAAGTGTAAAGTAAAGCCCATAAACATCCAAAACAGGTAATATAATAGCATGGAACAATAAAAAATTATATATACATTGGAGACGTATCAAGCCTCCCCAAGCTTAATTCCTGCTCGTCCTTGAGTAGGTAAATGATATAAATAGAATTTTTGATGTGGAATGCTACCTAGCATAATTCTTAATGTAATTTTCTTTATTGTGGCATGAATGTTCAGATCCAAATGATTCAAAATAAAAGTTCATATTGATATAAGAAATAGTAATACTTCAAGCATACTACCAAAGCAATCATGTCTTCTCAAAATATCATGGTATTAGAAGGTTCATCCCTACAAAATCATATAGTTTGGTCATGCTCCATTTTCGTCACACAAGAATGTTCTCATCTTG
>NC_041385.1:233472959-233479100 GCF_002162155.2 Triticum dicoccoides | reverse complement strand
AAACTTATTTCAACTTTCACGCAATACATGAGCGTGAGCCATGGATATAGCACTATGGGTGGAATAGAATATGATGATGGAGGTTGTGTGGAGAAGACAAAAAATAAGAAAGTCTCATGCTAACGAGGCTAATCAATGGGCTATGGAGATGCCCATCAATTGATGTCAACATCAGGAGTGGGGATTGCCATGCAATGGATGCACTAGAGCTATAAATGTATGAAAGCTCAACAAAGAAACTAGTGGGTGTGCATCCAACTTACTTGATCACAAAGACCTAGGGCATTTTGAGGAAGCCCATCATTGGAAAATACAATCCAAGTTCTATAATGAAAAATTCCCACTAGTATATGAAAGTGACAACAAATGAGACTCTCTATATGAAGACCATGGTGCTACTTGGAAGCACAAGTGTGGAAAAAGATAGTAGCATTGTCCCCCTTTTTTGGGCCTTTTTTTATTTGGCCTTTTTTTGGCCTTTCCTTTTTTTATTTGGCCTTTCTCTTTTTTAAGGATAATGCTCTAATAATGATGATCATCACACTTCTATTTATTTACAACTCATGAGTTACAACTCAAAACTAGAACAAGATATGGCTCTATATGAATGCCTCCGACAGTGTACCGGGATGGGCAATGAATCAAGAGTGACATGTATGAAAAATTATGAAGGTGGCTTTGCCACAATACAATGTCAACTACATGATCATGCAAGGCAATATGACAATGATGATGCGTGTCATGATGAACGGAACAGTGGAAAGTTGCATGGCAATATATCTCGGAATGACTATGGAAATGCCATAATAGGTAGGTATGGTGGCTGTTTTGATGAAGATATAGGGAGGTTTATGTGTGATAGAGCGTATCGTATCACGGGGTTTGGATGCACCAGCAAAGTTTGCACCAACTCTCAAGGTGAGAAAGGGCAATGCACGGTACCGAAGAGGCTAGCAATGATGGAAAGGTAAAAGTGCGGATAATCCATGGACTCAACATTAGTCATAAAGAACTCATATACTTATTGCAAAAATCTACAAGTCATCAAAAACCAAGCACTACATGCATGCTCCTAGGGGGATAGATTGGTAGAAAAAGACCATCGCTCGTCCCCGACCGCCACTCATAAGGATGACAATCTAAGAACACCTCATGTTTCAAATTTGTTACACAACGGTTACCATACGTGCATGCTACGGTACTTGCCAA
The DNA here is from genome assembly GCF_002162155.2 of Triticum dicoccoides. Lineage (NCBI taxonomy): Eukaryota > Viridiplantae > Streptophyta > Magnoliopsida > Poales > Poaceae > Triticum > Triticum dicoccoides. The sequence goes on along the minus strand of NC_041385.1, from coordinate 233,477,891 downwards.
CTTCAACACAAGTATTCTTTAAATTCACAATTACCCAACTAGCATGACTCTAATATCACCACCTCTAATTCTCAAAACAATTATCAAGCATCAAATTGATCATAGCATCCAATTCACTCCCTATGATAGTTTTTATTATACCCAAGTTGGATGCCCAACATTCTAGGACCAATTTTATAACCATAGCAAATACCATGCTGTTCTAAAAGACTCTCAAAATAATATAAGTGAAGCATGAGAGATCAACAATTTCTACAAAATTAAACCACCACCGTGCTCTAAAAGATATAAGTGAAGCACTAGAGCAAAATTATCTAGCTCAAAAGATATAAGTGAAGCAAATACCCAAGTTGAGAGATATGAAGTCTCCAACAAGTTCTATAACTAAAAGATGGAGGAGAATAGCTCAAGAGGTGAGCATGTGCTCAGATTGTCTGGGCACTACAATCGCTTGAATCAAGTGGGAGTTAATCTTCAGATAAGATAGTGATTGACAGAGTTCTCTAGTCACCATCACCAAGTTAGTAGAACTTCATGATGAACTATAGTATGCAAGGGATGATGAAAACGATTGCCGAGCTTTTCATGATGATGAAATCGATGAAGGTAGAAATAAAAAAAGAGCATCAAGTGTTGATGATTAACAAGACCACTAGTTTCAAAGAAAAGGGCAAAGGGAAAGAAAGGGAACTTCATGTAGAATGGCAAGCAAGTTGTCACTTCCGTGAAGAAGCCCAAAGCTAGACTAAAGCCTGAAACTGGGTGCTTCTACTGCAAAGTAAATGGTCACTGGAAGCGGAAATGCCCTGAATATTTGGTGGATAAGAAGGATGGCAAAGTGAACAAGGGTATATTTGATATACAGGTTATTTATGTGTACCTTACTAGTGTTTATAGTAGCCCCTGGGTATTTGATACTTGTTCGGTTGCTAAATAATTAGTAACTCGAAATAGGAGTTACAGAATAAACAAAGACTAGTTGAGGGTGAAGTAACGATGTGTGTTGGAAGTTGTTCCAAGATTGATATGATCATCATCGCACACTCCCTATACTTTCGGGATTAGTGTTAAACCTAAATAAATGTTATTTGGCATTTGCGTTGAGCATGAATATGATTTGATCATGTTTATTGCAATACGATTATTCATTTAAAGTCAGAGAATAATTGTTGTTCTGTTTACATGAATAAAACCTTCGATGGTCATACACCCAATGAAAATAGTTTGTTGGATCTCGAACGTAGTGATACACATATTCATAATATTGATGCCAAAAGATGCAAAGTTGATAATGATAGTGCAACTTATTTGTGGCACTACCGTTTGGGTCATATCGGTGTAAAGCGCATGAAGAAACTCCATAAAGATGGATTTTTGGAATCACTTGGTTATGAATCATTTGATGCTTGCAAACCATGCCTTTTGGGCAATATGACTAAAACTCCGTTCTCCAGAACAATGGAACGAGCTACTGACTTGTTGGAAATAATACATATCGATGTATGCGGTCCAATGAGTGTTGATGCTCGTGGCGGGTATCATTATTTTCTGACCTTCACAGATGATTTGATCAAATATGAGTATATCTACTTAATGAAGCACAAGTCTTAAACATTTGAAAAGTTCAAAGAATTTCAGAGTGAAGTGGAGAATCATCGTAACAAGAAAATAAAGTTTCTACAATCTGATCGTAGAGGAGAATTTTTGAGTTACAAGTTTGGCCTTCATTTTAAAAACAATGTGGAATAGTTTCACAGCTCAAGCCACATGGAACACCACAGCGTAATGGTGTGTCCGAACGTTATAACCGCACTTTACTGGATATGGTGCAATCTATGATGTATCTTACCGATTTACCATTATCGTTTTGGGGTTATGCATTAGAGATAGATGCATTCACTTTAAATAGGGCACCATAAAAATCTGTAGAGACGATGCCTTATGAACTGTGGTTTGCCAAGAAACCAAAGTTGTCGTTTTTTAAAGTTTGGGGCTGCGATGCTTATGTGAAAAAGTTTCAACCTGATAAGCTCGAACCCAAATCGGAGAAGTGCGTCTTCATAGAATACCCAAAGGAAACTATTGGGTACACCTTCTATCATAGATCCGAAGGCAAGATATTCGTTGCTAAGATGGATCCTTTCTAGAGAAGGAGTTTCTCTCGAAAGAAGTGAGTGGGACGAAAGTAGAGCTTGATAAGGAAATTGTACCTTCTCCCGAATTGGAAAGTAGTTCATCACAGAAATCTGTTCCAGTGATTCCTACACCAATTAGTGAGGAAGCTAATGATGATGATCATGAAACTTCAGATTAAGTTACTACAAAACCTCGTAGGTCTTCCAAAGTACAGTCTGCACCAGAGTGGCACGGTAATCCTGTTCTGGAAGTCATGTCACTAGACCATGATGAACCTACGAACTATGAGGAAGCGATGATGAGCCTAGATTCCACGAAATGGCTTGAAGGCCATGAAATCTGAGATGGGATCCATGTATGAGAACAAAGTGTGGACTTTGGTGGAATTGCCCGATGATCAGCAAGCCATAGAAAATAAATGGATCTTCAAGAGGATGACAGATGCTGATAGTAGTGTTACTATCTACAAAGCTCAACTTGTCACAAAAAGTTTTTCGACAAGTTCAAGGTGTTGAATACGATGAGATTTTCCCACTCATATCGATGCTTAAGTCTGTCCGAATCATGTTAGTAATTGCCACATTTTATGAAATATGGCAAATGGATGTCAAAACTGCATTCCCTAATGGATTTATTAAAGAAGAGTTGTATATGATGCAACCAGAAGGTTTTGTTAATCCTAAAGGTACTAACAAAGTGTGCAAGCTCCAGTGATCCATCTATGGACTGGTGCAAGCATCTCAGAGTTGGAATATACACTTTGATGAGTTGATCAAAGCATATAGTTTTATACAGACTTGCGGTGAAGCCTGTACTTACATGAAAGTGAGTGGGAGCACTACAGCCTTTCTGATAAGTATATGTGAATGACATATTGTTGATCAGAAATAATGTAGAATTTTTTGGAAAGAATAAAGGAGTGTTTTAAAGGAGTTTTTCAAAGAAAGACCTCGGTGAAGCTGCTTACACATTGAGCATCAAGATCTATAGAGATAGATCAAGATGCTTGATAAGATTTTTCAATGAGTACATAGCTTGATAAGATTTTGAAGTAGTTCAAAATGGAACGGTCAAAGAAGGAGTTCTTGCCTGTGTTGCAAGGTATGAAGTTGAGTAAGACTCAAAACCCGACCATGGCAGAAAATAGAAAGAGAATGAAAATTCATTCCCTCTGCCTCAGTCATAGGTTCTATAAAGTATGCTATGCTGTGTACCAGACCTATTGTATACCTTGCTCTGAGTTTGGCAAGGGAGTATAATTTTGATCTAGGAGTAGATCACTGGACAGTGGTTAAGAATATCCTTAGTGAGGACTAAGGAGATGTTTCTTGATTATGGAGGTGATAAAAGAGTTCGTCGTAAAGAGTTACATCGGTGCAAGCTTTTACACCGATCCAGATAACTCTAAGTCTCAATCTGGATACATATTGAAAGTGGGAGCAATTAGCTAGAGTAGCTCCGTGCAGAGCATTGTAGACATAGAATATTTGTAAAATACATACGGCTCTGAATGTGACAGACCCGTTGACTAAACTTCTCTCACGAGCAAAACATGATCATACCTTAGTACTCTTTGGGTGTTAATCACATAGCAATGTGAACTAGATTACTGACTCTAGTAAACCCTTTGGGTGTTGGTCACATGACGATGTGAACTATGGATGTTAATCGCATACAAATGTGAATATTGTTGTTAAATCACATGATGATGTGAACTAGATTATTGTCTCTATTGCAAGTGGGAGACTGAAGGAAATATGCCCTAGAGGCAATAATAAAGTTATTATTTATTTCCTTATATCATGATAAATGTTTATTATTCATGCTAGAATTGTATTAACAAGAAACTTAGTACATGTGTGAATACATAGACAAACAAAGTATCACTAGTATGCCTCTACTTGACTAGCTCGTTGAATCAAAGATGGTTAAATTTCCTAGCCATAGACATGAGTTGTCATTTGATTAACGGGATCACATCATTAGGAGAATGATGTGATTGACTTGACCCATTCCGTTAGCTTAGCACTGGATCGTTTAGTATGTTGCTATTGCTTTCTTCATGACTTATACATGTTCCTATGACTATAAGATTATCCAACTCCCGAATACTGGAGGAACACTTTGTGTGCTACCAAATGTCACAATGTAACTGGGTGATTATAAAGGTACTCTACAGGTGTCTCCAATGGTACTTGTTGAGTTGGCATAGATCGAGATTAGGATTTGTCACTCCGATTGTCGGAGAGGTATCTCTGGGCCCTCTCGGTAATGCACATCACTATAAGCCTTGCAAGCAATGTGACTAATGAGTTAGTTATGGGATTATGCATTATAGAACGAGTAAAGAGACTTGCCGGTAACGAGATTGAACTAGGTATTGAGATACCGATGATCAAATCTCGGGCAAGTAACATACCGATGACAAAGGGAACAACGTATGTTGTCATGCGGTTTGACTGATAAAGATCTTCATAGAATATGTAGGAGCCAATATGAGCATCCAGGTTCCGCTATTGGTTATTGATCGGAGACGTGTCTCAGTCATGTCTACATAGTTCTCGAACCCGTAGGGTCCGCACGCTTAACGTTTGGTGACGATCGGTATTATGAGTTTATGTGTTTTGATGTACTGAAGGTAGTTCAGAGTCCCGAATATGATCACGGACACGACGAGGAGTCTCGAAATGGTCAAGACATAAAGATCGATATATTGGATGACTATCTTTGGACTTCGGAAGTGTTCTGGGCAAGTTCGGGCATATACCGTAGTACCGGGGGGTTACCAGAACCCCC
>NC_041385.1:233423940-233472632 GCF_002162155.2 Triticum dicoccoides | reverse complement strand
ATTGGACAAGGAGGGGGCGCCCCTTTCCTTCCCCCCTCTCTCCTCCTTCCCCCTTCTCCTACTCCTACTAGGAAAGGAGGAGTCCTACTCCCGATGGGAGTAGGACTGCCCCTGTCGATGTCAAAACCGGCGGATCTCTGGTAGGGGGTCCCGAACTGTGCGTCTAGGCGGATGGTAACAGGAGACAAGGGACACGATGTTTTTACCCAGGTTTGGGCCCTCTCGATGGAGGTAAAACCCTAGTCCTGCTTGATTGATATTGATGATATGGGTAGTACAAGAGTGGATCTACCACGAGATCAAAGAGGCTAAACCCTAGAAGCTAGCCTATGGTACAATTGTTGTTCGTCCTATGGACTAAAACCCTCCGGTTTATATAGGCACCGAAGAGGGTTAGGGTTACACAGAGTCGGTTACAATGGTAGGAGATCTACATATCCGTATCGCCAAGCTTGCCTTCCACGCCACGGAAAGTCCCATCCGGACACGAGACGAAGTCTTCAGTCTTGTATCTTCATAGTCCAGGAGTTCGGCCGAAGATGATAGTTCGGCTATTCGGACACCCCCTAGTCCGGGACTCCCTCAGTAGCCCCTGAACCAGGCTTCAATGACGACGAGTCCGGCGCGCATATTGTCTTCGGCATTGCAAGGCGGGTTCCTCCTCCGAATACTTCATAGAAGATTTTGAACACAAGGATAGTGTCCGGCTCTGCAAATAAGTTCCACATACCACCATAGAGAGAATAATATTTACACTAGTTCAGTCTGCTGACGTATTTCGTGGCGTGACATCACACCACGTCCAAGCCTTTTTTCGAATCGTTTTTACTGTTCCACCTCAGCGCGTTTAGTGAGGCGGTTTCCTTGGCGCATCTTGTCAAAGAAGAGATTGTCTCCCCTTATTCCAGGATTCTCATTAATACGGGCGTGGGTAACCCAACCGCGCCATCGATTACGGCGCTTGGGAGATAAGCGAGTTTTACCAGGCTGGTGAGGACGCATAGTTTCGTCCGTCCATATAAGGGGATAAGAATCCACTTTTTCACACACGCCTTCTTCCTCCTTTGCTCATCCATTTCCGCGTACTCGAGCTCCAGCGCCCAAGTCTGCACATCTCGCTTCAACCTTCCCCAGCCATGTCCGGAGCGGGAGGCAAGTGGATGGCCTCCTCCGTCACGGAGGGGCACATCAAAAAGTTGAGGAAAGCCAGATACCTGCACAACGACATTGCGCACCGGCTTCCAGATGAGGGACAGCTCGTCCCCACCCCCAGGCCCCATGAGAGGGTGGTGTTCCTCCCCCATTTCCTCCGCGGACTGGGCTTCCCACTCCACCCATGTGTCCGGGGGCTCATGTTCTACTATGGCCTGGATTTCCACGATCTGGCCCCGAACTTCATCCTCAACATCTCTGTGTTTATTGTTGTGTGCGAGGCCTTCCTCCGCATCAAGCCCCACTTCGGCTTATGGATGAAGACTATCAATGTCAAGCCAAAGGTAGTGGGCGACCAGTAGGCGGAGTGCGGAGGTGCCATGGTGGGCAAGATGCCCAACGTTATATGGCTCGAGGGCTCCTTCGTGGAAACCATCAAAGGGTGGCAATCGGGGTGGTTCTACATCACCGAGCCGCGTGACCCTTAATGGGCAGCGGCCCCCGAATTCCGATCTAGCATCCCCACACGGCTCACCTCCTGGAAAGAGAAGGGCCGGACATGGGGTAATTTGGAGGAGCTGACCGGACTCCAAACCTACGTCCAAAATCTTGTGAACAAGAAGATCAAGCTCGTCAACGTAGTCTAGGTCATGCTCATCCGCCGGATCCTCCCGTGCCAATAACGGGCCTTCAACTTGTGGGAGTTTGATCTGGCACAGCACCAAACCTTGAGCAGGCTCTTCGACACTACGTACGAAGATGCCTCGAAGGTGCTGTTCAAGGGCGCCGAGGCTCCCGCATCCGCTACCGAAGATCGCGGATTCAGCTCGCTGCATCAAGCCGGCGACGTAAGCTATTTTACCCTTTACAGGACACTTGTTTTTCATAGTTTGACTCTATGTGGGATCTAAACTCTCTTACCTTTGACAAGCCTGGCAGAAGAAGTCTGGGCAGGTTAACTGTCCGGCTCCCTTACCAGAAGACCCAGCGGACGCCCGATTGACGGGGCTGCTGGTTCCGGCACCTCATGTGGTGCCAGAGAAGAAGGCCAAGAAGAAGGCCACGGGAACCCGAAAGAGTTCCCGGCGTCAGGTGTTATCGGACTCATCGTCTGATGACTCCGAGGCGGACTCCTCCCGCGAAGATGAGGAGGAGAAAAAAGAGACCTCTCCCCCAACGGGGGAGAGAAGAAAAGGAAGGCCTCCCTCGGAGGGTCCAAGAAGGGAAGGACCCTTCGTCAGGACTACTCCAGCAACGCCGACGATGGCGAAGAGGAGTGGCCACCGAGGGCTAAGCCCCTGGCGACGTCGTAAGTGTCCGGATACCAGAATAACTCATGGCGTTTAGTTTGTCGCATAGAATCTCCTAACACCGAATACAACCCTGCAGCCCACCCAAGGACGGGCTCGACACTTCAACGAGCGGCTCCCTGGCTCCGTCGGACGTGAATAGCACTTCACTTCCGGCCGCCGCCTCTCCTCGCGCTGCGGATGACGCCGAGGTGGGGTCCCAAAAGGGGCCCAGCCAGGAGGAGGAGGTCCCGGAGGCGCCGCAAGCCCACCTCCCGGACTCCGGGCATAAGGGGGATAAAACCCCAAAGGGCTCTAAGTCCGGCCCTTGGCCGGACTCCGCACCGGAACCTTCAGTGGTTCCGGAGTCCTGCAGGCGGCCCCTTCATAAGATGGGCGAGACTGCGACACCAGTGACCTCCGTCCAACCGGAGCCACCGGATAATTTGCTGGAGGCGCTTAACGGCGCCTCGATCGACGAGGAGCACCGCACTGTTATGAGTGTGGTGATCCAGAAAGTTCAGTCCGCCAAGAGCGGGCTGACTGAAGCCTGTGCTAGCCTTCTAACAGGCTTTGAGGTATGTATTTAAGATATGTAAAAATATTACCGCATAGACAGTAGCCCCTGATGCTCAGTTTGGTGTTCGGAAAGAAAAGCCGAACTGAGAATCTAAAAAGATATACGCAGGAGTCTAACATACACATGTCGATATGGGAATGCAGGCTGCACTGCTGACCTCTGCCGCACTGACTGCGGAGGTCAATGCATTGAAGCAGAGCCTCGAGCGGTCCAAGAACGAGCTCGGCCTTGCCAAGAAGCAACTCGAGGACAAGGAAGGTAAGTAATACCTTATGGAAGTATATAAAAGATGCGGTTGCAAAAAATAACAGGAATAATATGAGAATTGCAGGGGCCACGAATGAGGTGGCAACCCTGAAGCAAGCGGTGTCCAAGGATGAAAGCAATGCGGCCGCGGAACGCACCGAGCGAGAGAAGCAAGAGGCGCGGGTGGCGGAGGTGCAGCAAGAGCTCCAGGCTCTCGTGGAAAAACACGAGAGTTTGGAGCGTGACTCAAAGACTCGAGAGTCCGAGCTCGCCTCGGCTCTTGAGAGCGCCAAAGCCGCTAAGGCCGAAGCCCAAAAAGCCCTCCAGGAAATTGAGGCAATAAAGAAGATAGCAGCGGGTAAGGCATTCTTCATGCAAAGCAAGCACGTGAAATTGAATTACTTGTTACTTACCCGAATCCGGAGCTCTCCAGGACCATTCGCAGATCTGCCCCGCAGTGTGTCCGATGCAGCCGCGTTCTACCGGGCCGAGGAGGGGAGCTCGACGGAGAAGGTGTTCTGGTCCCAGTATGCTGAGGCCGGACACCCGGTGCCCTTGAGCGACCAGCTGAAGCAGCTGGTCGAGCTCCATAAGGTGGCCGAACAGGCCATAAAGGGCCTCATACTTCGGCTGTGGCCTAAAGAAGCCATGCCTAGGAGCTACTTCGGGCTGGTGAGGCGGCTGGTGGACGCTTGTCCATGGATTGAAGTCCTGAAGCGCTCTGTCTGCATCGAAGGTGCCCGTAGGGCCCTTGCCCATGCTAAAGTGCACTGGGGCAAGATGGACGCTTAGAAGCTTGTGATGGACGCTCCACCGCCGGGCAAGGAGTATCAATACGCCCGAGATGTATTATGCGGGCGTCCTGAAGGGTGCCCGCCTTATAGCGGGTGAATGCTCCAAAGATGTAATTTTTGAGTAAACTCGCATTTGTTATACTGTACGCTTGAAAACTTGTTCATATGCGCTAAGCAACGCTTGTGAATTTAAAATATTACCTTCTGTGCGGTCGTTTATTAAATTTGAGAGATGGCGAATCGTCGGCTTCTGCCCCCATGCCACGAGTGCTGGGGTGTTCGGGATAAACTTGAGCGCTCTTTTTCCCATTCTTGGGTCCTTCGAGGGAGGCGCTCAACACAACGAACAAGGCAACCGGACTATAATGCTTGAACACTCCCACTTAGCCATAGAATTCTATAATTTTAAATTTCGGCGAAGCCCCTAGTATTCGGAAGACCGAGTTCGGGGCGCTATCCACGCCTGGGCCGGACAAAGCCGACTCCTCGCTCTAAGCGGCATAAGTCTTTAGGGACTCGAAAAACCTCTCGAACAGCGACCGGCTCTCGCCCTATCATGACGGTCAATTTTAGCTTTCTCCACTGAGGTGCTCAGCCCAGCTCAACCGGGGCACAATCACAGTGGTTCTCCCAGCGCTACCTTAGCCGATATGACGGAACGTAAGGTACCAAAACATGGGAGTCGGGCAAACCCAACTATTAACCCAAGACATGATTCAGAGCCGATGCATATAATGCTATAAGTTCGGGGTGCCGCACTTGTGAAAGTGTGCGGACTTATCACACCATATTTTGGGGTACTTAAGCCCCTGGTGTATTTGGCCATACCAAAGCGTACGGATGCAACATGTCATAAGTGAGCATATATAGATAGAAAAAGGAATGCAATAATAGGCAGAAGCTATGCATTGTTTATTCAAAAAAGTAGAACGATAAAAATAGTGCGATAAGCAAGGGACGGGACTATTTGACATGTCTCCCCCCAGGAGCGAGCTGCGGGATGATATGTAAAACAAGTATACTGCTCATTATAGAGACCACCTGGACACTCGACGTAGATTTCTGCTTCCCGGGCTATTACATCATGTGTTCGGCGATTCTACTGCCGGACAGGGCTTCTTAAGAAAGGAGTCCTGAAAGTAAGAGAAAAAAGAAGAATGACACTGAGGGAGTCCTGGACTAGGGGGTGTCCGGATAGCCGAACTATCATCTTTGGCCGGACTCCAAGACTATGAAGATACAAGATTGAAAACTCCGTCCCGTGTCCGGATGGGACTTTCCTTGGCATGGAAGGCAAGCTTGGCGATACGGATATGTAGATCTCCTACCATTGTAACCGACTCTGTGTAACCCTAACCCTCTCCGGTGTCTATATAAACCGGAGGGTTTTAGTCCGTAGGACAGACAACAACCATACCATAGGCTAGCTTCTAGGGTTTAGCCTCTCTGATCTCGTGGTAGATATACTCTTGTACTACCCATATCATCAATATTAATCAAGCAGGAGTAGGGTTTTACCTCCACCGAGAGGGCCCGAACCTGGGTAAAAACATCGTGTCCCTTGTCTCCTGTTACCATCCGCCTAGACGCACAGTTCGGGACCCCCTACCCGAGATCCGCCGGTTTTGACACCAACATTGGTGCTTTCATTGAGAGTTCCTCTGTGTCGTCACCTTTAGGCCCGATGGCTCCTTCAATCATCAACAACGACGCGGTCCAGGGTGAGACTTTTCTCCTCGGACAGATCTTCGTATTCGGCGGCTTTGCACTGCGGGCCAACTCGCTTGGCCATCTGGAGCAGATTGAAAGCTACACCCCTGGCCATCAGGTCAGATTTGGAAGTTTGAACTATACGGCTGACATCCGTGGAGACTTGATCTTCGACGGGTTCAAGCCATAGCCAAGCGCGTCGCACTGTCACGATGGGCATGACCTAGCTCTGCTGCCGAACAGTGCCCTGGAGGCCGCACAAGTGTCCGCTCCGACCCTTAGCTCAGAGCCGACTGCGCCGATCAAGGACAGGTGGTTGGACACCGCCTCGGGGGCTGCTACCTCTACGGCGATAGAGCCGAATACCAACCCTGTCCTTCGCAAAGCCCGTGACTTCGAGGTGCCGGACTCCTCTCCGGACTCTGATCCTTCCGCGCCCCTACTAATCGAATCCGATTGGGCGCCGATCATGGAGTTCACCGCTGCGGACATCTTTCAGCACTCTCCCTTTGGCGACATCCTGAATTCACTAAAGTCTCTCTCTTTATCAGGAGAGCCCTGGACGGACTACGGTCAGGAAGGTTGGGTTGCGGACTACCACCACCCACTTTGTAGCCACTGTCGATGATTTAACCGACATGCTCGACTTCGACTCCGAAGACATTGACGGTATGGACGACAATGCAGGAGACGACCAAGAACCAGCGCCTACAGGGCACTGGAAGGCCACCTCATCATACGACATTTACATGGTGGACATCCCAAAGGATGGGAATAGCGATGGAACAACGGAGGATGACCCCTCCAAGAGACAGCCTAAGCGTCGGCGTCAGCGGCGCCGCTCTAAATCCCGCCACAACAAAAATGGAGATTCCGACACGGGAGACAATAACACCCCGGACAGTGCCGAAGACAACCCCACTCCAGCAAGATTCATCATAGGAGGATGGAAAAGCCAGCCCTCATGAGAGAGCGGCAGACAGAGAGGTAGAGAACGATAATTATATGCCTCCCTCCGAAAATGAGGCAAGCCTCGACGAAGACGAATTTGTCGTGCCTGAGGATCCCGTCGAACAAGAGCGTTTCAAACGCAGGCTTATGGCCACGACAAGCAGCCTCAAGAAAAAGCAGCAACAGCTTAGAGCTGACCAAGACTTGCTAGCCGACAGATGGACTGAAGTCCTTGCGGCCGAAGAGTATGAACTCAAACGCCCCTCCAAGAGCTACCCAAAACGCAGGCTGCTACCCCGATTAGAGGAGAAAGCACCTAAACCTACATCACCAGCGCACAATACGGTCGACCGGCCACCTCGTGGCTGCGACAGAGAGGCCTCTAGGCCCTCCACTAAAGCTGCACCCCGGCGTCGCTCGAAAAGTACAAAGCCACGGGGGAATGCGCCAGACTTGCGAGACATATTGGAGGACAAGGCAAGACAAACAAGATCGATCTACGGATCACGTGGGCGCCCCACGATACGTGATGACAACCGTCACGCCGGATACAGCAATTCCGGCCGGGCCGAACACAATGGACAAAGCTCGTTTGAGTTGCGTCGTGATATAGCCCAATACAGAGGCGCCGCACACCCACTATGCTTCACAGACGAAGTAATGGATCATCAAATCCCTGAGGGTTTCAAACCCGTAAACATTGAATCATATGACGGCACAACAGATCCTGCGGTCTGGATCGAGGACTATCTCCTCCATATCCACATGGCCCGCGGTGATGATCTACATGCCATCAAATACCTCCCACTCAAGCTTAAAGGACCAGCTCGGCATTGGCTTAATAGCTTTCCAGCAGAATCAATTGGGTGTTGGGAAGACCTGGAAGCCGCATTCCTTGATAACTTCCAGGGCACATATGTGCGACCACCAGACGCCGATGACCTAAGCCACATAATTCAGCAGCCAGACGAATCGGCCAGACAATTCTGGACACGGTTCTTAACTAAGAAAAATCAAATCGTCGACTGTCCGGATGCAGAGGCCCTTGCAACCTTCAAACATAACATCCGCGACGAGGGGCTTGCCCGGCACCTAGGACAGGAAAAGCCGAAATCCATGGCAGCCCTCACATCACTCATGACCCGCTTCTGCGCGGGAGAGGAGAGCTGGCTAGCTCGCAGTAACAACCTCACCAAAAACCCTGGTAGTTTGGATACCAAGGACAGCAAAGGCAGGTTGCGTCGCAATAAGCACAAGCGACACATTAACGGCGATAATACTGAAGATACGGCAGTCAATGCCGGATTTAGAGGCTCTAAACCCGGTCAGCGGAAAACGCCATTCAAAAGAACTACTCCGGGCCCGTCCAATTTGGACCGAATACTCGATCGCTCGTGCCAGATACATGGCACCGCCGAAAAGCCAGCCAATCACACCAACAGGGATTGTTGGGTGTTCAAGCAGGCAGGCAAGTTAATTGCCGATAACAATGACAAGGGGTTGCATAGCGATGACGAGGAGGAGACCCGGCCGCTGAACAATAGAGGACAGAAGGGTTTCCCCCCATAAGTGCGGACGGTGAACATGATATACACAACCCACATACCCAAGAGGGAGCGGAAGCGTGCACTCAGGGACGTATATGCGATGGAGCCAGTCGCCCCAAAGTTCAATCCGTGGTCCTCTTGCCCAATCACTTTTCATCGAAGGGACCACCCCACTAGCATCCGCCATGGCGGATTCGCCGCATTGGTTCTAGACCCAATCGTCGACGGATTTCACCTCACAAGAGTCCTGATGGACGGCGGCAGCAGCCTGAACCTGCTTTATCAGGATACAGTGCGCAAGATGGGCATAGACCCCTCAAGGATTAAACCCACAAAGACAACCTTCAAAGTCGTCATACCAGGTGTAGAGGCCAATTGTACAGGCTCAGTCACACTTGAAGTGGTCTTCGGATCCCCGGATAACTTCTGAAGCGAAGAGTTAATCTTCGAGATAGTCCCGTTCCGCAGCGGCTATCATGCACTGCTCGAACGAACCGCATTTGCAAAGTTCAATGCAGTGCCGCACTACGCATACCTCAAGCTCAAGATGCCAGGCCCTCGAGGAGTCATTACGGTCAACGGAAACACCGAACGCTCTCTTTGAACGGAGGAGCATACAGCGGCTCTCGCGGCGGAAGTACAAAGCAGCCTCTTAAGGCAATTCTCGAGTCCGGCTGTTAAGCGGCCGGACACCGTCAAGCGCGCCCGGAGTAACCTACAACAAGACCACCTGGCATGTTCCAAGCACGCGTAGCAATGCGGCCCCAACCCCAGCCCTCACGAAATCGCGAGACCAGTACCACGTGTACATAACTATGCTCTGGAGATACCATGGGCACAGGGGGAGGGGCACGACCACGGCATGCCCAGAGTGCGGCTCAACCACACCAGGGGCTCCCAATTGTGTCATTCTTCTTTCTCTTATTTGCAGGACTCTGTTCTCCAGAAGCCCTGTCCGGCAGTAGACTTGCCAAACTCACGATGCAACAGCCAGGGAAGCAGAAAAGCTACGTCGAGTATCCAGGTGGTCTCTATTACGAGCATTATACCTGTTTTACATACCAACCCGCAGCCTACCCCTGGAGGGGGACATGTTACATAGTCCCATCCCTTGCTTATCGCACTATTTGTATCGTTCTGCTTTCATTGCAGTATTTTTTGAATAAACAATGCATCGCTTTTTGCCTATTATTGCATTCCTTTTTCTATCTATACATGTTCACTTATGACATGTTGCACCCGTACGCTTTGGTACGGCTAAGTACACCAAGGGCTTAAGTTCCCCAAATTATGGTGTGATAAGTCCGAACACTTTCACAACTGCAGCACCCCGAACTTATAGCATTATATGCATCGGCTCCGAATCATGTCTGGGGTCAATAGTTGGGTTTGCCCGGCTCCCATGTTTTGGTACATTACGTTCTGTTATATCGGCTAAGGTAGCACTGGGAGAACCACTGCGATTGTGCCCCAGTTGAGCTGGGTTGAGCACCTCAGTGGAGAAAGCTAAAATTGACCGTCATGATAGGGCGAGAGCTGGTCGCTGTTTGAGAGGTTTTTTCGAGTCCCTAAAGACTTATGTCGCTTAGAGCTAGGAGCCGGCTTTGTCCGGCCCAGGTGTGGATAGCGCCCCGAATTCGGCCTTCCGAACACTAGGGGCTTCGCCGAAATTTAAAATTATAGAATTCTATGGCTAAGTGGGAGTGTTCAAGCATTATAAGTTCGGTTGCCTCGTTCGTTGTGTTGAGCGCCTCCCTCGAAGGACCCAAAAATGGGAACAAGAGCGCTCAAGTTTATCCCGAACACCCCAGCACTTGTGGCATGGGGGCTGAAGCCAACGACTTGCCATCTCTCAAATTTGATAAACGGCCGCACAGAAGGTAATATTTTAAATTAACAAGTGTTGCTTAGTGAGGGAGTCCTAGACTAGGGGGTGTCCGGATAGCCAAACTATCATCATTTGCCGGACTCCAAGACTATGAAGATACAAGATTGAAGACTTCGTCCCGTGTCCGGATGGGACTTTCCTTGGCGTGGAAGGCAAGCTTGGCAATACGGATATGTAGATCTCCTACCATTGTAACCGACTCTGTGTAACCCTAGCCCTCTCCGGTGTCTATATAAACCGGAGGGTTTTAGTCCATAGGACGAACAACAATCATACCATAGGCTAGCTTCTAGGGTTTAGCCTCCTTGATCTCGTGGTAGATCCACTCTTGTACTACCCATATCATCAATATCAATCAAGCAGGAGTAGGGTTTTACCTCCATCGAGAGGGCCCGAACCTAGGTAAAAACATCGTGTCCCTTGTCTCCTGTTACCATCCGCCTAGACGCACAGTTCGGGACCCCCTACCCGAGATCCGCCGGTTTTGACACCGACATTTGTGCTTTCATTGAGAGTTCCTCTGTGCCGTCGCAAACAGGAAGGACGCCTCTTCCCGTCTTTAAAGACGGTACGGTTGCCAAAGGTGCTTTGGCCACCGGCCAAACTATCTGGCTAGGTGGTTTTCTTATGACCGCCTGTTCGGCCGTTGCTCCGACAATGACCTCTCGGGTCATCAAAAGCGATCTTCACATCAACTCGGAACTCGCCGAGCAGCTAGATCCAATGGAGCTCTCCTCCGTAAACGAGCTCTGGATCGCATCGCTGCCTTGGGAGTCGCTACAGACTATGATCAGATTGGGCTTAAAACCGATCTGAGAGAGATCAACTCCCCCAGGCTACCCACCACGTCGCTGTTGTAGAGGAACAGCACGTCGACTCTTCTTCTATATTAAAAACCAGTTATGTCCGGATTCCTGATCCCTCCATGCCGGATTCCCGCGGAGGGACGGACGTCAATCAAGTACTGAACCTAAAGTCAAGCAGCGGACCAGATTCGTTGGAAAAGATCCAACAATCCAAGCTTCCAAATTCGGAAACTCTTCGGCCCTTGAGCCTCCGATTGGGCGGGGTTCCGAATTTAATTCCACCCACCCACCCAAATACAAGCGATCTATCTCAAATCCGGCAAGAGCCCACTGAAACAGTACACCATTACTGGGCCAGAATCCTCCTGGTTATGGACAGGATAAAGGACTGCCGTGAGGAAAGCGCAATCTCAATTTTCTGCAACAATTGCACGGACAAGGGAATCATGAACGCCATAAGTCATCGCGAAATTACACGCTTCGCCGACCTGGCGTCAATAGTACGAAAGTACTGTGCGATAGAGAGCACCTGGAAAACCGAAACCAAGTTTTGGGACAATCCGGCTCCGAACACAACCCCAGTCCAAAATAAAAGGGTGCATCATGCTCAGGCACCTGGAACAAAAACCAAAAAGCAAAAACCCCCTAAAGGGCATGGAACCATAATGGAGGGATGGCTCAGCGGACCCTGTAAAATCCATAGTGCAGAGGGCACCACTCCAACACATAGCCTGCGAGCATGTTGGATACTACGGCAGGTGGCCAAAAGTGGTGAAGAGCTTCTAGCCCTAGAAAACTACCCCAACAGCACCAGTACGGTATCAATAGTCTTCGAGACTTTCGCATCAAATAATATGCGGAAACGAACACTCCGCAGCCTCGCCGAAGTCTACCAAGTAGCAACAATAAATCCATGGAGCGACACAACTATCACCTTCAACGCCAGCAACAAACCTAAATTCCGAACAGCCCGAGCACCAGCCGCATTGGTCCTCAGTCCAATAGTGGACGGCTGTCGTCTTACTAAGGTACTCATGGATGGCGGCAGCAGATTAAACCTCATCTACGAGGAAACACTTTGAAAAATGGAAATAGACTGGAGCCGCATTGAGCGAAGCAGCACAACCTTTAGAGGAATAATCCCTAGTCAGGAAGCACACTGCACAGGAAAAATTACACTGGATGTGGTGTTCGGCTCGCCGGACAATTACAGGTCCAAGAAGGTCACGTTCCAAGTGGCCTTGTTCAGCAGCGGATATCACGCTTTATTAGGGCGATAGGCATTCACAATTTTTCAAGCTATACCCCATTACGGGTACATGAAGCTCAAAATGCCTGGGCCCAATGGAATCATCATTCTTATCAGTGACCCGGACATAGCACTCCGCGCCGAAAATAAGACAGCCGCACTAGCCCTAGAGGCATTATCCGAAGCCCTAGCGGCAGAGGAACTCACTACGCTGTGCTCCATAGTGAACAGGGACGATGTGATACTTGATAAGAGATCCAAGTCCACCTCTTTTAAGCCAGCGGACGAAATAGTCAAATTCCAAGTCCATCCAACGGACCCCACAAATACGGCCTCCATTGGGGCACAATTAAACCCTGATGTAGATGCCACACTACGAGAATTCCTTAGGGAAAATTGGGACATCTTTGCCTGGCACCCTTCAGACATGCCAGGAATTCCATGCAGGTTGGCAGAACACACCCTAAATATCCTAAAAGGATTCAAGCCAGTCAAACAGGCTCTTCGGCGATTTTCCGAACCCAAAAGACAGGCAATGGGAGAGGAGCTAGCCAAACTATTAGAAGCCGGATTCATCAGAGACATAAAGCATCCGGACTGGCTAGCAAACCTGGTAATGGTACCAAAGAAGGACAAATCCTGGCGCCTGTGTGTCGATTTTAAAGACCTTAACAAGGCTTGTCCAAAGGATCCTTTCCCCCTTCCCTGCATCGATCAAATCATCGATGCCACCGCAGGGCACGATTCATTGTGCTTCCTCGACGCATACTCCGGCTACCACCAAATCAAGATGGCGGAGACAGACCAAGCTGCAACGGCATTCATTACTCCATATGGACCATTCTGCTTTAACACAATGCCCTTCGGGCTCAAAAACGCCAGCGCAA
Organism: Triticum dicoccoides; assembly: GCF_002162155.2. Taxonomy (NCBI): domain Eukaryota; kingdom Viridiplantae; phylum Streptophyta; class Magnoliopsida; order Poales; family Poaceae; genus Triticum; species Triticum dicoccoides. The sequence goes on along the minus strand of NC_041385.1, from coordinate 233,459,533 downwards.
CATATAAGCGCATGATTCAGACATGTCTGGCAACCCAGTTCGGCAAAACAGTGGAGGCATACGTAGACGATGTGGTCGTCAAGACCAAACACGTCGAAACTCTAGTAGACGATTTGAGGCTCACATTCGACAACCTCCGAGCGTATGACATTAAGCTCAACCCGGAAAAATGCGTTTTCGGCGTACCTGCCAAAAAACTCTTGGGCTTCATTGTATCCGGTAGAGGAATTGAGGCAAACCCAGCCAAGATCCGAGCTCTGTCACAGTTGGATATCCCAAAAGACCTCAAACAAATACAAAAATTGACTGGATGCGTGGCGGCTCTAAGCCGCTTCATCTCCCGCTTGGGAGAAAAGGCATTGCCCCTTTATCGCCTCCTCTGGCGCACTGAACACTTCGAATGGACGGGTGCTGCCACGGCCGGACTCGAAGAAATAAAGGTCATATTGGCAACAAATCCGGTCCTGGCCGCGCCCAACTTGGGCGAACCAATGTTATTATACATCGCGGCAACACATCAGGTTGTAAGCGCGGTGCTCATCGTCGAACGAGAAACAGAAGGACATAAATTCCCTCTCCAAAAACTAGTGTACTACGTATCCACTGTCTTAACTCCATGCAAGTCCCGGTATCCACATTATCAAAAGATAGCGTACGCAGTGTTCATGGCATCCCGGAAGCTGCGACACTACTTTCAAGAGTGTTCGATAACAGTAGCCTCCGAAGTACCTCTCAACGACATTATAAACAACCGCGATGCGACGGGCAGGATTGCAAAATGGGCCATTGAGCTACTACCATTCGACATAACCTACAAACCACGGCGAGCTATAAAATCGCAAGTTTTGGCTGACTTCATCCCTGAATGGACCGGAGCCGAACTCCCTAAAGAGTACGGCGCATACTCCAATTGGATCATGCAGTTCGACGGCTCTAAAATGTTGGCCGGCTTGGGGGCTGGCGTCGTCTTGACGTCCCCAACCGGAGACACTGTCCAATACGTACTTCATATAATGTACACGGACTCCAACAATGCAGCCGAATACGAGGCCCTTCTACATGGTCTCCGGATGGCAATCTCCACGGGCATTCAATGCCTAGATGTCAGGACCCCGATCCTAAGTCACACCGATCTAGCATGTAACACATCATATCACTTTGCGGCCTCACGCACGGTATTCCCACGGGTGCCACCTTACCTGGCCCGGGACCGTTTGCGCCTTTTGGCTCACGTATATGATAGTGTCGCTAGCATCCATATGACAAAGGACCCGGGCTGACATGGCTAGTCGTAAACCCAAAGTGGCACAGACTTACAGGGACAGGCATCCATGACCCAACATCGAACGTGTCGGTCATCAGCGAGTGAATCCAGGCTGTAGCACTGGGCTAGCAGGACTCCGGTGAACCGGGCTGTAGCGGGCTAACAGGACTCCGGTATTCATCGCATGACATTTCCCCGAAGGGACAGACACAGGAACGAAGAAGGACACATGCCGGCCAGCCTAAGTGTTCCGGAGCAGTAGCAAGCTACCATGGCTCGGTGGAAACACTAGGAGACATTTCCCGGTAAGAGAGGCTACTAAGGATAAACAACTAGATAGCCAGATCCCACACATACCAAGCATTTCAATCACACACACAATATGCTCGATATGTGCAAATACAACAAGGCATCACAACATGACTCTATGACACAAGTAATTTATTCATTAGGCTCCGAGGAGCGAGATATTACAAACAGGGGTCTCACGACCCAACATTCAGAGCATACAAATCAAAGCACAAACGGAAGCTATCATGTCTGAGTACAGACATCTATAAATGAAAAAGGCTGAGAAGCCTGACTATCTATCAGATCCTGCCGAGGGCACAAGATCGTAGCTGAGGTAACAAGCTAAACGTCGAAGTCCACGTGGAACTACTAGCGAGACCGAAGTCTCTCTGCAAAACATAAAATAGGCAAACGTGAGTACAAATGTACCCAGCAAGACTTACATCAGAACTAACTACATATGCACCATTATCAACAAGGGGATGGTGGGGTTTAACTGCAGCAAGCCAGCTTTGACTCGGTGGCTATCCTAACTACGACTGCAAGCGACTCTTTTGAGGTGGCGCACACGAGTCCACATATTCACCATATCAATACACCACTATGGATCCGCTCCCGTCTCCCTACGAGAACGCCATCCATAGGACTCACGCTTATCTTGCGTATTTTAGAGTATCCACTTTCACTTGTCTATGAACTGATATAAGCAACCCAGAAGTCCTTTTCCGCGGACACGGCTATTCGAATAGATGATGTTAACCCTGCAGGGGTGTACTTCTTCGTACATGTTTCCACCACTTAGCGTCTGCACACGACATGTGCTCGGCAGACTTCAAGCGAAAGCCGACGTGGGTGTAGACCACGACCTACCTAAACACTCAAGTCTCTAGTCCAGGTTTATCGCCTATTCGGGTTCCATCCATGAGGAGATCCGGCCGGAGTTTCGCTCACAGCCCCAAACGATGTGAACAGGGTTCCGTGACACCAAACGGGCGCCCGGTATACCCGGCCACGTGCCTACCGCATCACAGCCCACCCCTACGGTCAGTGTTGTCCACGGCCTCCAGCATACTACAAACACCAGAAACTACTTGCAACTCCTGGACAGAGGACAAGGGTGAATAAGAAGTCGAGCGGGGTCATATTTCAGGGCCCAATGTATGGTAGTAGCTGAATCATGGATCACAAACACAAAACTCAGCTCCTGAGGACGGCTTCAATGAGACAACCCACCATGTACTCCTACATGGCCTCTCACCGATACCTTTTACCAAATCGTGTTCACACACTTAGCTCACACATAGTAGGACCTGTTCACACACCTCTGATTCATCCCCGATGAATCAGACCTGACTCAACTCTAAGCAGTAGCAGGCATGACAAACAAACATGAATGAGTAGGCACAACAGGGCTCAAACAACTCCTACTCATGCTAGTGGGTTTCATCTATTTACTGTGGCAATGACAGGTCATGCAGAGGATAAAGGGGTTCAACTACCGCAGCATGTAACAGTTGAATCGGTGTTGTCCTAATGCAGTAAAAGAGAGCAGGAGCGAGAGAGTGGGATTGTATCGGAATGAACAAGGGGGTTTTGCTTGCCTGGCACTTCTGAAGATAACATTGAGTCTTCATCAGTGTCAACGATCACATCATCGGTATCACGTCTATCGAGAGGGGATAAATACCGGCAACACAGAAGGGAACACAATCAATGCAATGCACAATATGATGCATGATCATGACATGGCAAAATGAATGTGTTTTGAGCTAATGCAACTAGCAACAGATTAAATGAAGTTGGTTTGAATATAAAATTCAAATTCAAACTCCATATGTGATTAAATAAATGCCCTTTATATGATTTGTGCTAAACAGCAGCTATAAGTTGTTCTAACATGCATGAAAATGGTACAGATGGATTCCTTGAATTTTTCTGATAATTTTTCATATATAAAACATTTAATTTGGAGTTACGGTTAATTTTCTATGATTTATTGAAGTTTTAGCTATTTTCTGGAATTTTCTGATTATTTATAAAATAAACTAAATTCCAGAAAAGGAATATTGCGTCAGCATGACGCCGGGGTGACGTCAGCAGGTCAAAGGCGTCGACCAGGTCAAACCTGACCAGTGGGGTCCACTGGTCAGTGACCCAGTCAACTAACCAAGTTAGTTAGCCCTAACTAACCTAGTTAGCCGAGCGGGGCCGCATGTCAGTGGCTCACCTAATTAACTAAGTTAATTAACACTAACTAACCTAATACTAATTAAGCAGGCGCCTGGGCCCACACGTCAGGGGGTCAAACCCCGGGTCAACTCGCCGGAGTTGACCCGCGGCTCGTCGCCGGCGGAGCCAGAGACGGCGGAGGGGGTCGGAATTCCTCCTCCGGCGACCAAATGGCCGGCGGAGGGCAGCTACGTGACGCTGAAGATCCCGCGCATCGGGTGGTGCGGTCAGTTAGGCCGGGGGCGACCTATATCGACGGCGGCGAGCTCAAAGGCGGCGGCCGGAGTTCGGTGAGTGCGGGGTTGGCGCTGTGGTGCACGGGAGGGCGAGTTAGGATATGCGTTAGGCTCCTGGTGGCTTCCTGAGTGCGGTGACACGCTCCGAGACGAGCTCAAGCGGCTGTAGTGACGGCGGTGACGAGGTCAGCGGCGGCCGGAGTTCGGCCGCGGCGGAGCTATGGCCTAGAGCTCGCAAACGCGAGGGGAGAGAGAGGGGTTCTGCACGGAGGCTCACCGCGAAGCTGTAGGGAGGGTTAGTGGGCTCGGGGGTGGCCGGAGTGCAGCGAATCGACGGCGACGATCTCCGGTGGCCGAGGAGGGGAACGGCGACGTGGGCGGCGATGCAGGGCTTCCGGAGGGCCGTGGATCGGTGGGGAGGAAGAGGGGGTCGAGGCGGAGCTCGCAAGCACAGCGAGGGGTCGAGGGGGAGACGGTGGCCGCGGCGTTACGGTGGCGCGGCTGCGGCTGCGCTCGGCGAGTGAGAGAGAGAGGAAGCAGAGGAGAGATACAAGGGAGAGGGAGAGAGCGAGGGGGTCCAGGGGGTCGGGGCGGCGCCGAGGAGATGACGCGCGGCGTCGCGGTGGCCAGGCGATGCAGACGAGCAGGGTGGTGGCGTGGCGAGCTCGGGCGCGCGCGCCGTGTCCCTCCTCTGCCTACTGGCGCGAGGAGGAAGGCGACAGGGAGGAGGAGGTGGGCTGGGCCACACAGTGCTGGACCAGCACAGGAGCTGGGCCGGCTTTGGTGGGCTGCACGGGTGAGGCCGGGTAGGCTCTGTTCTTTTTATTTTTTTTCTTCTGTTTTGTTTTTATTTAATCTTTGCCAATGTTTTGAATAAAAATAATAATTCAAACAATGCCAAAGCTCCTCTGAATATTTTTATTTGGCTAGATGGACTTTTCCAAAAGCTTATAAAATATTTCAGGGGTATTTGAAATTATATTCTAATTATATGAATATAATTCAAATTCAAATAGCTAATGATTTAAATTCAAAGTCCCAAAAATAAATCCTTAAAAATGTTCAATATTTTGGTTGGGACCAGAACCCTTACCAAAAATTATCAAACATTTAAGAAGAGCATTTTGGAGCAATGAATGAGATTTTTAGGGTTTTTGCCCCTCTTTTATTTAAGTTTTTGAGGCTTCCAAAATTCCCTCAGTTCAAATTTTCAGAATTTAAACATGATGCACACATGAGCTAGCCTAGAGCACTACCAGCATCTAGGGATGTGACAACTCACCCCCACTAAACAAAAATCTCGTCCCGAGATTCAAGCGTAGGGTAAGGTGAAGGGTAACTCATACTAGTATAATCTTCACGATCCAGGGTGCACTTCAGTTGAACGTTGATTCATTACCATCATTGTCTTGAAGTCTTGCCTTGAAAAATCCTGTTAACATGACATGGAGGGAAGAAGGAAACTCTAGAAGGGTCGATCTTCTCGAAGATCGAACAACTCAGGACTAACTCCCGGAATGAGACATAGGACCATCTCTCGGATTGAGACACGAGATACACATCAAGAGGGGTGGAAAGAAACGGATGACGAAGATTCACTAGGTAGATAACAATTCCACACCTAAGAAGGTGGTGACCGGTTGTCAACGTAGCGAGGAGTTGAGTTGCCATGATACCACGACGAAACATCCTGGAGGAGGGTGATTCGTAGATTATTACCTTAAGTGGCAAAAAGAATTACCTTTGATTCAGATCATTGAAACTCTCTATATCAGCCTAAGGCAAATCACAGCAATCGATTGGCGGGGGTCGGTAGAATGGCATACTCGGACTTGGATGATGTGGATTACCTTGTTGAAGACAACGTAATGGATGAATTTGCTTACCACCGGAAATGGAAGAGACCCATGGTAGAATGGCACATTGGCGGTGCAAGCTGGGAACAAAATGCAAATGCTGGGAATGATTCTGGTAACTGGGGAAGAACCCAACACTAGAGAGTTAATTCACTGGTTGAAAAGGTCATAGCATTGCCGAGGAAACTGAGAGGAATCCCAGTTAGCGTCGATGATAACACCTAGCGCTTGAGCGTGCTCTCAAGAACTTGAGCATTTTCATATTCATCAAGGTTTTACCAACATCCGTGTCAAGGATCCTGGCAACACAACTTGCTACCATGATGAATGATGATGGATGATGCAGATGCAAAGAAAGATAACACTTTCTCAGATTTCACCCTTGGCAGGGCCAAGGAAATAAAATCTGGATGATCGACCGAGAGACATTTAGCACTCCGCTTCTAATGTTCTCCTTGACGTGCTAGTGTATCCCATTCATAGATATGGTTTGATAACTAGAACATCAAGTAAAAGGTCGGACTTCGGGAACACAAAAATCCATAGGGGCAACTAGGAAGTAAACCCTACGAAATCCTTATGGGGAGGTGGCCAACTTCTTCAATCAAGATACTACAATAATAGGTCTTTCGGCTGGGTGGTGCTGGCCACGACATCCACTTTACAAGTTATCGAGGAACCAATATTATAGTTCTTGGGGAAATGTTCCAACCATCATATCTGCCTGAGATTCAGATCTGGTTGGTGTCAAAATATTCCAGACCCATCAAGTCTAGGAAGAAAAATGAAAGTTTGCAACACAAATCGACGAGATGACGTTGCGGGATTCTCGGAAGATGAACTACGATAGCAAGCTCCAAAACATGAGCTGGTTCTGCTACAAACATGTGAACACGTTGTCCCAGACAAGCATGCCCACATGGTAGTCTTACAATAAAACACTACCGAGTTCTGGTTGGGAACCATCAGCGAGGATATCGAAGTTCTTTCATAAGTCCGGATTAGCTCTTATGAAGATACTCCTTCTCCTTGAACAAATCAGTCAGTGGCTTGGTGTGCTAGGATACACATATGGAATGAAGGTTGCAAGTCTCCAGACCACAGAATACTTCGCACGTGTGCATGACTGACTTGCGATGATTCCAGAGGAAGCAACATTGACTTTCTTGAGTCCACGGCGGCAACTTGCATCAAATGCACATGAACTAGAAGAAGTCACTTCTTACATCCGAACATATGCTTCATGAGCTAGCATGAACAAATGCTTTCAAAAGTTTCCAACACTAGCTTAATGTTCAGCAAAATTATGAAGAAGACAAGGATGTTGTCAATGGGCACAACAACAATTCATCTGGGTTTCCTTTTAAAAGGAATTCCATAGTTAAGTGAACAAGTGATAGCATTGGTCAGACCCAAAATATATAATGGTGTATGCTCGAGGGATCAACCACGAGTAAGACAACATTACGAATATCGTTGGTTCTGGTCTGATTGGATGATAGCCCATACTCAATCAAAGGTTTGGGTAAGATAATAGATCCAACAATTGTTCACAAGGACCAATTGATGAAGATATCATCTTTCTTCAACACACACACACACAAAAAGATATCCCTTAACATGAACTAAGTCAGACAAGCTTTTATCTTCCAACTCTCCAAGTTGTTGTTTAGCTTATCCAACTAGCTCAGGGTATCCAACACGGATTCTTGGAGAAGGGGTGGTTTACAGGAATAAACCAACTTGATCACGAACTCAACATAGCGGTCAGGTGACAACCTGGTAATACTTCTGAGAAGATATTCGGAAAATCACGAACCACCGGTATGTTACTAAGCTTGAGAACAATCTTGCTTTTGAGGGTAAGACGACATGATCAAATGAGTGAGGACTTGAAATAATTCCTAACTCATTGGTCGAGGAGTGCACCAGAAAGATGGACAAGGTAGCACGATCAATCTTAGAATGATGATTCACTAACCAACATGCTAAGAATGAAATTATTATCCTTTAACTACCAAGCAACAAGGTTGCTAGGAGTATTGATTTCACACGCCATGATTCATTTGTCGGCATTCCGGTTACAATAACACAGGAACCGAGGAATGAACAATGATGGCAAGAAGTATCACTGTACCAAGAGTTCATAGGATGGTGTGGAATTCCTATAACAATCTCGATATAAAATATGTAATACTCCAAGGTAGAGCAGAACAAAAGCTGGATTAGCAATTTGATCTGCGGAGCACAACTTCTTTGACCCAATCCTGGATAGGGAAGAGGTACTGGAGTTTGTTTCTCCTAGTCATTCCGCGATAGAATGGCTTGACGGACCACAAGAGTAATAGGTATCGATAAACGAATGCATGCATACCCTTGACTATCAATTGATAGGCGAGGGTCGGAAACAATTAATATGGGACAACTCAAAAGAACATATGATTTTCTGAGTTGTGGATGCCTGGATTAGCATGTCGAACGAAGTTCAACATATTTCTTCCGGATAACCATGCAGAAAGGTAGAACTGGCAGAACCACAATATATAATGGAGAACTCATCAAGAATAATCCTGTTGTGATATTTCAGTTCAACGAGGAACTTCTGCCATAAGTAGTTCATGGTATTTGGAAGAAGAAGATACCACGGACTTCAAGGACTATCGCAAAGGTTACTAATATCCTAAAGGCGCTAGCAATTACTATCAACATGAAGTAGGTAGAGTGAATCTCGGGTTCAAGAACCCAGGAACAGAATACCTATTACTAAGTAGCATCACGGGATGCTTTCGAGAATGATGGCCAGAATCATCACACTGGGAACACAAATCATAGCTAAATTACTAGATGATCCCCTAAGACACCTAGGGTCATAATAATATCTCCAACATATACGCCGAGGTAACAAAGTACCTCAACTCACCGATTAGTGTGGTTAATCTGGCCCAAAGGAACATCGGAACGGGAGGAATGGATTTTGCAAATGCTTCAGACTATTTAGAAACCTGGGATGACTCGGACAGCATAACGGCTGTAAATGCTCAAAAGATTTGAGACAATCACAAAAAATGGTGGCATAACCACTCAGAAGCACAATATCAAGGTTTCGAGATCATCAGTTAACATACAGAAGTAGTAGGAACTGGACTCAAGCTTAAATCGAACAATCTTATAAGTCTACGGACTAGTAATACGTGATCCTGATAGAAAGAAGAGAAAGCCTAGTTTCTTAACCCCGTAGGAAAGATAAGATGACTCAGATCAGAAGGGCATGAGGTATAAGGAGTAAAAAGAGCCTTACGTTCCATCCCACAATCAATTCCCTTATATAACTAAAGAATTTCTAGACTCAACTTCGACCAGTTTGGCTTGGTAACCTACACGCAGTCAAGCTCTGATACCAACGCTGTCAGGACCCCGATCCTAAGTCACACCGATCTAGCATGTAACACATCATATCACTTTGCGGCCTCACGCACGGTATTCCCACGGGTGCCACCTTACCTGGCCTGGGACCGTTTGCGCCTTTTGGCTCACGTATATGATAGTGTCGCTAGCATCCATATGACAAAGGACCCGGGCTGACATGGCTAGTCGTAAACCCAAAGTGGCACAGACTTACAGGGACAGGCATCCATGACCCAACATCGAACGTGTCGGTCATCAGCGAGTGAATCCAGGCTGTAGCACTGGGCTAGCAGGACTCCGGTGAACCGGGCTGTAGCGGGCTAACAGGACTCCGGTATTCATCGCATGACATTTCCCCGAAGGGACAGACACAGGAACGAAGAAGGACACATGCCGGCCAGCCTAAGTGTTCCGGAGCAGTAGCAAGCTACCATGGCTCGGTGGAAACACTAGGAGACATTTCCCGGTAAGAGAGGCTACTAAGGATAAACAACTAGATAGCCAGATCCCACACATACCAAGCATTTCAATCACACACACAATATGCTCGATATGTGCAAATACAACAAGGCATCACAACATGACTCTATGACACAAGTAATTTATTCATTAGGCTCCGAGGAGCGAGATATTACAAACAGGGGTCTCACGACCCAACATTCAGAGCATACAAATCAAAGCACAAACGGAAGCTATCATGTCTGAGTACAGACATCTATAAATGAAAAAGGCTGAGAAGCCTGACTATCTATCAGATCCTGCCGAGGGCACAAGATCGTAGCTGAGGTAACAAGCTAAACGTCGAAGTCCACGTGGAACTACTAGCGAGACCGAAGTCTCTCTGCAAAACATAAAATAGGCAAACGTGAGTACAAATGTACCCAGCAAGACTTACATCAGAACTAACTACATATGCACCATTATCAACAAGGGGATGGTGGGGTTTAACTGCAGCAAGCCAGCTTTGACTCGGTGGCTATCCTAACTACGACTGCAAGCGACTCTTTTGAGGTGGCGCACACGAGTCCACATATTCACCATATCAATACACCACTATGGATCCGCTCCCGTCTCCCTACGAGAACGCCATCCATAGCACTCACGCTTATCTTGCGTATTTTAGAGTATCCACTTTCACTTGTCTATGAACTGATATAAGCAACCCAGAAGTCCTTTTCCGCGGACACGGCTATTCGAATAGATGATGTTAACCCTGCAGGGGTGTACTTCTTCATACATGTTTCCACCACTTAGCGTCTGCACACGACATGTGCTCGGCAGACTTCAAGCGAAAGCCGACGTGGGTGTAGACCACGACCTACCTAAACACTCAAGTCTCTAGTCCAGGTTTATCGCCTATTCGGGTTCCATCCATGAGGAGATCCGGCTGGAGTTTCGCTCACAGCCCCAAACGATGTGAACAGGGTTCCGTGACACCAAACGGGCGCCCGGTATACCCGGCCACGTGCCTACCGCATCACAGCCCACCCCTACGGTCAGCACTGTCCACGGCCTCCAGCATACTACAAACACCAGAAACTACTTGCAACTCCTGGACAGAGGACAAGGGTGAATAAGAAGTCGAGCGGGGTCATATTTCAGGGCCCAATGTATGGTAGTACCTGAATCATGGATCACAAACACAGAACTCAGCTCCTGAGGACGGCTTCAATGAGACAACCCACCATGTACTCCTACATGGCCTCTCACCGATACCTTTTACCAAATCGTGTTTACACACTTAGCTCACACATAGTAGGACCTGTTCACACACCTCTGATTCATCCCCGATGAATCAGACCTGACTCAACTCTAAGCAGTAGGAGGCATGACAAACAAACATGAATGAGTAGGCACAACAGGGCTCAAACAACTCCTACTCATGCTAGTGGGTTTCATCTATTTACTGTGGCAATGACAGGTCATGCAGAGGATAAAGGGGTTCAACTACCGCAGCATGTAACAGTTGAATCGGTGTTGTCCTAATGCAGTAAAAGAGAGCAGGAGCGAGAGAGTGGGATTGTATCGGAATGAACAAGGGGGTTTTGCTTGCCTGGCACTTCTGAAGATAACATTGAGTATCAGTGTCAACGATCACATCATCGGTATCACGTCTATCGAGAGGGGATAAATACCGGTAACACAGAAGGGAACACAATCAATGCAATGCACAATATGATGCATGATCATGACATGGCAAAATGAATGTGTTTTGAGCTAATGCAACTAGCAACAGATTAAATGAAGTTGGTTTGAATATAAAATTCAAATTCAAACTCCATATGTGATTAAATAAATGCCCTTTATATGATTTGTGCTAAACAGCAGCTATAAGTTGTTCTAACATGCATGAAAATGGTACAGATGGATTCCTTGAATTTTTCTGATAATTTTTCATATATAAAACATTTAATTTGGAGTTACGGTTAATTTTCTATGATTTATTGAAGTTTTAGCTATTTTCTGGAATTTTCTGATTATTTATAAAATAAACTAAATTCCAGAAAAGGAATATTGCGTCAGCATGACGCCGGGGTGACGTCAGCAGGTCAAAGGCGTCGACCAGGTCAAACCTGACCAGTGGGGTTCACTGGTCAGTGACCCAGTCAACTAACCAAGTTAGTTAGCCCTAACTAACCTAGTTAGCCGGGCGGGGCCCGCATGTCAGTGGCTCACCTAATTAACTAAGTTAATTAACACTAACTAACCTAATACTAATTAAGCAGGTGCCTGGGCCCACACGTCAGGGGGTCAAACCCCGGGTCAACTCGCCGGAGTTGACCCGCGGCTCGTCGCCGGCGGAGCCAGAGACGGCGGAGGGGGTCGGAATTCCTCCTCCGGCGACCAAATGGCCGGCGGAGGGCAGCTACGTGACGCTGAAGATCCCGCGCGTCGGGTGGTGCGGTCAGTTAGGCCGGGGGCGACCTATATCGACGGCGGCGAGCTCAAAGGCGGCGGCCGGAGTTCGGTGAGTGCGGGGTTGGCGCTGTGGTGCACGGGAGGGCGAGTTAGGATATGCGTTAGGCTCCTGGTGGCTTCCTGAGTGCGGTGACACGCTCCGAGACGAGCTCAAGCGGCTGTAGTGACGGCGGTGACGAGGTCAGCGGCGGCCGGAGTTCGGCCGCGGCGGAGCTATGGCCTAGAGCTCGCAAACGCGAGGGGAGAGAGAGGGGTTCTGCACGGAGGCTCACCGCGAAGCTGTAGGGAGGGTTAGTGGGCTCGGGGGCGGCCGGAGTGCAGCGAATCGACGGCGACGATCTCCGGTGGCCGAGGAGGGGAACGGCGACGTGGGCGGCGATGCAGGGCTTCCGGAGGGCCGTGGATCGGTGGGGAGGAAGAGGGGGTCGAGGCGGAGCTCGCAAGCACAGCGAGGGGTCGAGGGGGAGACGGTGGCCGCGGCGTTACGGTGGCGCGGCTGCGGCTGCGCTCGGCGAGTGAGAGAGAGAGGAAGCAGAGGAGAGATACAAGGGAGGGGGAGAGAGCGAGGGGGTCCAGGGGGTCGGGGCGGCGCCGAGGAGATGACGCGCGGCGCCGCGGTGGCCAGGCGATGCAGACGAGCAGGGTGGTGGCGTGGCGAGCTCGGGCGCGCGCGCCGTGTCCCTCCTCTGCCTACCGGCGCGAGGAGGAAGGCGACAGGGAGGAGGAGGTGGGTTGGGCCACACAGTGCTGGACCAGCACAGGAGCTGGGCCGGCTCTGGTGGGCTGCACGGGTGAGGCCGGGTAGGCTCTGTTCTTTTTATTTTTTTCTTCTGTTTTGTTTTTATTTAATCTTTGCCACTGTTTTGAATAAAAATAATAATTCAAACAATGCCAAAGCTCCTCTGAATATTTTTATTTGGCTAGATGGACTTTTCCAAAAGCTTATAAAATATTTCAGGGGTATTTGAAATTATATTCTAATTATATGAATATAATTCAAATTCAAATAGCTAATGATTTAAATTCAAAGTCCCAAACATAAATCCTTAAAAATGTTCAATATTTTGGTTGGGACCAGAACCCTTACCAAAAATTATCAAACATTTAAGAAGAGCATTTTGGAGCAATGAATGAGATTTTTAGGGTTTTTGCCCCTCTTTTATTTAAGTTTTTGAGGCTTCCAAAATTCCCTCAGTTCAAATTTTCAGAATTTAAACATGATGCACACATGAGCTAGCCTAGAGCACTACCAGCATCTAGGGATGTGACACTAGAGGTCCGCGGGGATTCAAACCTCGCAATATCCCAAGTAAATGGAGACTTTGATGCCAAGGATCCGAAAATGGCAGCCTACCGTAACACCATCTTAAAAATGTTAGCTCGGTTCGAAGGACTCGAATTCCACCATGTAGCCCGGGATAATAACCAGGCGGCCGACGTGTTGGCACGCATCGGCACAAAGCGCGACGCCGTCCCTCCAAACATCTTCCTGGAGCGGCTCTTTAAGCCATCCATAGTATGGGAAGAGGAGTCCAGAACCAACCGCACCGCCCAACACCGAACATTCTGACACAATCGGTGGCTCAGCCAATGAAATAACACCTTCAGCCCACGAAATAATGGTAGTCATTGCCCCGTGGACGGAACCATTCCTAGCGTACTTAACTAGGCAGGAACTCCCCGAAGACCAAAATGAGGCCCGCTGCATAGTACGACGATCTAAAGCCTACAAGGTCCATGAGGGAGAGCTTTATAAGAAAAGCACAACCGGAGTCCTTCAAAGGTGCATCTCCGAAGAGGAAGGGCGAAATCTTCTGGATGAAATTCACGCCGGACTTGGCGGGCACCACACCGCAGCCTGGCCCCTTGTAGGCAAGGCCTTCCGTACATGATTTTATTGGCCGACGGCCCGGGTAGATGCTCAGGACTTAGTCCAACGATGCGTCGGTTGCCAGCTCTTTGCTAATCAAAGCCACATGCCACCCACCGCCCTCAAAACTATACCCATCACCTGGCCGTTCGCGGTCTGGGGGCTTGACATGGTTGGACCCCTTAAAGGGGGAACCCACAAGCAAAAATACCTGTTGGTCATGGTGGACAAATTCACCAAATGGATAGAGGCCAAGCCAGTTAAAACGGCCAAATCCGAACCTGTGATAGACTTCATATCTGGGGTAGTACACCGTTATGGCGTCCCCCATAGCATCATCACTGATAATGACACGAACTTCACGGCCGATGAGGTTAAACTCTGGTGCAAAAATATGGGCATCAAGCTCGACTACGCTTTAGTCTATCACCCTCAAACTAACGGTCAAGTCGAACGAGCAAATGGTCTAATCATGAGCAGCATCAAACCCAGGTTAGTGTCGTCCCTCACGGAATCTAACACGCACTGGGTAGAGGATCTCGACTCCCTTATGGCGTCCCCCACAGCATCATTACTGATAACGGCACGAACTTCACGGCCGATGAGGTTAAACTCTGGTGCAAAAATATGGGCATCAAGCTCGACTACGCTTTAGTCTATCACCCTCAAACTAACGGTCAAGTCGAACGAGCAAATGGTCTAATCATGAGCAGCATCAAACCCAGGTTAGTGTGGTCCCTCACGGAATCTAACACGCACTGGGTAGAGGAGCTCGACTCCGTACTCTGGGGGCTGCGGACCACGCCAAACCGTACTACCGGATTCACACCATTTTTTATGGTATACGGCGCAGAGGCAGTTTTGCCCTGCGATATAATTCATGACTCACCTCGCGTGCGCATGTACGAAGAAAGAGAGGCCGAGTTGGATCGGCAAGACAGTTTGGACGCCTTAGAAGAGGAGCGCGACGTGGCGAAAGCTCGTTCCGCATTCTATCAGCAGCAGGCTCGAAGATATCAAAGCAGAGAAGTACGAGCCAAAACTTACAATGTTGGCGAACTAGTTCTATGCCTGCCGGACAAGAAAATGGACAAACTCAAGCCCAAATGGGAAGGTCCCTTCATCATCGACCAAGTCCTGACCGGGGAGCATACTGTCTGCGAAACGCATCGGACAACCGACTCGAGCCGAACCCATGGAACGCAGCCTGCCTCCGAAGATTCTACGCCTAGCGC
This sequence comes from Triticum dicoccoides, assembly GCF_002162155.2. NCBI lineage: Eukaryota > Viridiplantae > Streptophyta > Magnoliopsida > Poales > Poaceae > Triticum > Triticum dicoccoides. The sequence goes on along the minus strand of NC_041385.1, from coordinate 233,444,228 downwards.
CGGACTCACAGTTCGTCCCCTTCCCTCGTCCACATTTTATACTTTAGCTGTCTCTGGTTTCTCTCTTTCCTCCTCATTTTTTCGTAAAGCCTTTGAGGGCTGATCTGCGCATTGGCCGCACACACTTGACATGCTGCTCGCACTCATTAAACATGGGGGCTTCTTTAACAGAAGCTTATTTATACGGGTTTCATGCCCAACACATGTGTCACACTTCCGCATGTACCTTTTATTCACCATTATATGCATCGATATGACTTAAGTTTTGGCCAAGCTGGGTTGCCTGGCTCCTGTGCTTACCCCTACGTTCCCGATTGTTCGGCTAGGAGGTAAAGGGAGCACCTCTGCGATTGTTACTCCCGGGTCAGCCGGATGTGTACCTCAGACTGGGTGAAGCCGAAAGCTAGCGTTCTTAAGGGAATATTCGGTCGGTGACTTGAAAGATGATTTTTTACCTATTTATTTACCTGCCCCCAGATGCTTTTCTGCTCTTTTCGCAGTCCGGACATGCACTTTAGGGCATGCCTCCCAGGGATAGGAACCCCTAACGGAATTATTCTCCCTGGAAGATGTTTCTTACTAACCATGTAATATAACATAACTAGTTGGGCACTTGTCCGATAAAGCACTAATGACCCCTACGCCTGGTCTCCATGCATGCCCCGGTTTTTACATAATCGTGAGGGTATTCGAACACACTCCGGACTCTTGGGTCCCGAGGTTGAAGCGAAAAGGTCCGCAAAGACAAACGATCTACAATCCGGCTAGAAGGCATTTTACATGTCATTTTTAATTACATCGTCAAATTGACCGATTGTACTCCTCTTCAATGCCATCCAACAGGCTGTCTAGCTTACAGTCCCGTTGGGAATACTTAGCGGCCAACGCTACTTGGCCGTACATTAAGCTCACAGGGATCTCCTTCCCATCGGGCCCCACAGGTCCGACCTCGGCCATGTGGTTTGGATCAGCCTTCGTGTACCGCGTCTTCACCATGGCCCAGGCCTCCCGGGCTCCTTGACGGCGGGGCAATATCTTCCATAGACGGAAGCGCTGCCGTGCTCCCTGACGCTTCTTCGCAAGCCCTCCAAGACCCTCGGGTAGGGAGACAGACGTCCATAAGGCCTGGGCGACGCCGCTCATCACCTGCCGAACACGTTCGTGCAGTTGCAGCAGCTCGGGAAGCAGATCACCCGTTGAACCGGGAATTTCCTCCGCAGGACGACCTATGAGCACACCTACAGACACATTTCTGTCAATCGAATCCCTCGCCAAACTCTTCTTTTCAAAAGAGTTTGCTCAAGCACTTACTGTAAATGCCGCGACGAAGCCGCTGATTCTCCTTCATGGAGCTAGACAGCTGGGCCCGAACACCTTTCAGTTCTTCGCCCAGCTGGGTGTTGGCATCTTGGAGTTTGTTCCTCTCCTGCTGCACCTTCATAAGCACCCTCTCGCCGGCCTTCAGCTGGCGTAGTAGCTGTTGCTTGTCCGGATCAAGTCCGGCACCATCTGCAATATTATTGTCAGACTTATACGCACGGCGCACTTCATAAACTACTTATCTTTTTGAAGTATGTATTACTAGAGGGGGTCTCTGTGGCTCCCCCTGCGGCGGCAAGTGCAGCTCAAGTTGGGCTTTGCACCCTTGAAGCTCCTGGGACAGGTGGGCGTTCTTCTCCGTAAGATCCTGCATAACAAATGATCCTTAAATCAGTTATTCTAACTATTTTAAGTCTCGGGGGCTACTGGCATATATAACTATTAAAATTCTTCACCCATATGTCTTTCACATACTGCTCCGTGGCTCTGGTTAGACCATCTCGAGCAGCACGGAGGTGCGCGTCTCCCGCATTAAAGGCATTCAGAGCCTCCTGGGAGAAACACGCGTCACGAAGAACTGACCGGCGGCGCCTATGATTCATGGCGCTCTCCACCTCAGACCTGGTGGCGGACAGCCTGTCGGCATCCTCCATTGGAGGAGCATCCGGCTCACGCCTTATGTTCGCCTCCCCCTCCGGACCAGACGTTGGAGCCTGGCGGGCGGAGGCTTGATTGGAAACCTCTCCGGACACAGTCCGGCGAGCGCTCTTTCTCCTGGAAAAATCATGAGCGTTAATATACCTCCTAGGAATCTTTCCTTTTAAACACGGTGGTGCGTCATACCGTTGCGGCGACGTTTCGATTCGCGCCGCACTCCTCTTCCGCCTGCTGGACCGAACTGACCCTTGCTGGTCAGCCGCCGCGGGTTCGGCTTCCCGCCCTGAAGGCACCTCCTGCGGAGCACCGTTGGTGTACGGTTGTCAGAAATAAGCATGGATGAGTAATGGTATCAGGACTCTGGTCACAGTCACCTGGGAAGCCGGAGATAAGCCGGGGTAGTCGGTCGTAATGGCGACCAAAGCATTGTCCATGCTAAGTTGGTGGAATACCCCATCGATCAGCTCCACCTTTATGTCTGGATCCTCTTCGGAGGCCGGATCAAGGGATCGTCCCGGATCCTCGGGCTGTGGAGTCGGGCTGAGTATGCCCTCTATGTCCCGGCGTAGTTCCTGCGTCGATGTCGCAAAATGAGACACTTAACTTTGGGCATATGGATCGAATAGATAAATCGTCCCCTTACCCAGCTCCGAGGGTTATTCATCGAGAATCCATTCAATGGACTCGCACGGAGGAAGTCCTCCTTCTCCCCGTTGTACAAGCCGGACATGATCTTCACCAGATCAGCAACCGATCCCGGCCCCTTGCGGCCATGACGGGTGGCGTCGTCCTCCCCAATGAAATCCCACATGGGGTGGCCCCTATATTGGAGCGGCTGCACCCCCTGCATGATGCACGTGGCCATGACTCCAATCAAGGTCAATCCGGAATGAGCCAGTAACCTTATCCGGCCCATCGGATATAGGACGCCCCTGTCATTCTCCCGTTGAGGACTCCACGGGCGCCAGCTCAGGCGTTTCTTCAGAGGAGCATTGCTGAACTCCGGGAGGCCGATCCGAACTGGGTCCGGCAGTGGGGCGTCTTCTATATAAAACCATTCCGAAGGCCAGTCTTCGGACGCCTTCTTCGAGGTTCCGGATGGATATCCGGTCCTGGCGATGCGCCATATTTCGGCTCCGCCCACTTGATATATCGACCCCTCGTGAGAACGGGGTACGAGACAAAACAATCTCTTCCACAGTGCAAAATGGGCCTCGATGCCCAAGAACAGCGCGCAAAGGGCTACAAAGCCCGCGATGTGCAAGGTGGAGGCAGGTGTAAGGTGGTGAAGCTGGAGTCCATAGAACTCCAGGAGCCCCCGGAGAAAGGGATGTATGGGAAATCCGAGTCCCCTTATTAGATAAGGGACGAAGCATACCCGCTCTCCTTTGGAGGGATTGGGGATGCTCTCCGCCTGCTTCCCACCCTTGTAGGTGGCTAGTCCGGCTCGAACCGGAACCATGAAGGCTGGGGGAAGGTATCCCTCTACTTGGAGCGTCACTAGCTCGCTATGCGGGACTGAACATCTCCTCCAATCTCCGGGCTGAGGGTTGGGAGCGCGAGAGGAGGAGCCGCGTCGACTGTCCATGATGGAGTGGATTTTTGTCGGAGGCGCTTCGATGAGTACTCGCGGAAGGAGGATGGTGTGATTCGGATCTAGATCCTCGCCTCTTTTATAGGCAGCTTATTCACGCAGCTAGGGGGTAAAACATAAAAATACCCTGGCTTTTCGCATTTCGTACGACAGGTGGAAGATGGCCATTATTGGACGTGGAAGCCAAGGAGCGCAACATTTATAAGGAAGCCGGACACTATTCGGCAAGCACATGGAATTTGGAGGAGAACCCGCCTTGCAACGCCAAAGACAATGTACGCGCCGAACTCATCGTCATTGAAGCCTGGTTCGGGGGCTACTGAGGGAGTCCTGGACTAGGGGGTGTCCGGATAGCCGAACTATCATCATTTGCCGGACTCCAAGACTATGAAGATACAAGATTGAAGACTTCGTCCCGTGTCCGAATGGGACTTTCCTTGGCGTGGAAGGCAAGCTTGGCAATACGGATATGTAGATCTCCTACCAATGTAACCGACTCTGTGTAACCCTAGCCCTCTCCGGTGTCTATATAAACCGGAGGGTTTTAGTCCATAGAACGAACAACAATCATACCATAGGCTAGCTTCTAGGGTTTAGCCTCCTTGATCTCGTGGTAGATCCACTCTTGTACTACCCATATCATCAATATCAATCAAGCAGGAGTAGGGTTTTACCTCCATCGAGAGGGCCCGAACCTGGGTAAAAACATCGTGTCCCTTGTCTCCTGTTACCATCCGCCTAGACGCACAGTTCGGGACCCCCTACCCGAGATCCGCCGGTTTTGACACCGACACTTAGCGCATATGAACAAAGTTTTCAGCGCACAGGATAACAAAATGCAAGTCTACTAAAAAATTACATCTTTGGAGCATTCACCCGCTATAAGGTGGGCACCCTTCAGGACACCCTTATAGTACATCTTGGGCGTGCGATACTCCTTGCCCGGCAGTGGCGCGTCCGTCACAAGCTTCTCGGGGTCCATCTTGCCCCAGTGCACTTTAGCGCGGGCAAGGGCCCGACGAGCACCTTCAATGCAGACGAAGTGCTTGATGACTTCAATCCATGGACAGGCGTCCACCAGCCACCGCACCAAACCGAAGTAGCTCCCAGGCATGGCTTCTTTAGGCCATAGCCGAACTATGAGGCCCTTCATGGCCTGTTCGGCCACCTTGTGGAGCTCGACCAGCTGCTTCAGCTGGTCGCTCAGGGGCACCGGATGTCCGGCCTCAGCATATTGAGACCAGAACACCTTTTTCGTCGAGCTCCCCTCCTCGGCTCGGTAGAACGCGGCAGCATCGGACACGCTACAGGGCAGATCTGCGAACGCTCCTGGAGAGCTTCGAATCCGGGTAAGTAACAGATAATTCACTTTTACATGCTTGCTTTGCATGAAGAATGCCTTACCCACCGCTATCTTTTTTATCGCCTCAATTTCCTAGAGGGCTTTCTGGGCTTCGGCCTTAGCGGCTTTGGCACTCTCAAGAGCCGAGGCGAGCTCGGACTCTCGAGTCTTCGAGTCACGCTCCAAACTCTCGTGTTTTTCCACGAGAGCCTGGAGCTCTCGCCGCACCTCCGCCACCCGCGCCTCCTGCTTCTCTTGCTCGGTGCATTCTGCAGCCGCATTGCGTTTGGCCTCGGACACCGCTTCCTTCAGGGTCGCCACCTCGTTCGTGGCCCCTGCAATACTCACGTTATTCCTGTCATTTTTTGCTACCAAAACCTTTCTATAAGGTATTACTTACCTTCCTTGTCCTCAAGCTGCTTCGTGGCACGGCCGAGCTCGTTCTCGGACCGCTCGAGGCTCTGTTTCAACGCATCAACCTCCGCAGTCAGTGCGGCAGAGGTCAGCAGCACAGCCTGCATTCCCATATTGACATGCTTATGTTAGACTCCTGCGTATATCTTTTTAGATCCTCAGTTCGGCTTTTCTTTCCGAACACCAAACTGAGCATTAGGGGCTACTGTCTATGCGGTACTAGTCTTACGTATCTTAATCACATACCTCAAAGCCTTTTAGAAGGCTGGCACGGGCTTCAGTCAGCCCGCTCTTAGCGGACTGGACTTTTTGAATCACCGCACTCATAACAGTGCGGTGCTCCTCGTCGATGGAGGCGCCATTGAGCGCCTCCAGCAAACTATCCGGCGCCTCCGGTTGGACGGAGGTCACCGGCGTCGCAGTCTCTCCCTTCTTACGAAGGGGCCGCCCGCCGGACTCCGGAACCACTAAAGGTTCCGGTGTGGAGTCTGGTCCAGGGCCGAACTCAGAACCCTTTGGGGATTGACCCCCCTCGTGCCCAAAGTTCAGGCTGCGGCACCTCCGGGACCTCCTCATTCTGGCTGGGCCCCTTCTAGGACCCCACCTCGGCGTCGTCTGTGTCACGGGGGGAGGAGGCGGTCGGAAGTGAAGTGCTATTCACATCCGACGAATCCAGGGAGCCGCTCGACGAAGCGGGTAGATCGTCCTTGGGCGGGCTACATGGTTGTATTCGGCGTTAGAAGACACTATGCGACGAAAGAGAAATCATGATTTATTCTGGAATCCGAACACTTACGATCTCACCAGGGGCTTGGCCCTCGAGGGCCACTCCTCTTCGCCGTCGTCGGCGTTGGTGGAACAGTCCGGAGGAAGGGTCCTTCGCTTCTTGGACCCTCCGGCCTCCCCAGTTGGGGAGGCCTTCCTTTTCTTATCTCCCCCCGCTGGGGGAGAAGCCTCTTTTTCCTCCTCCCCGTCTTCGCGGGAGGAGTCTACCTCGGAGTCGTCGGATGATGAGTCCGACAACACCTGGCGCCGGGAACTCCTTCGAGTTCTCGCAGCCTTCTTCTTGGCCTTCTTCTCCGGCACCACGTAAGGCGCCGGAGCCAGCAGCTCCGTTAATCGAGCGTCCGCTGGGTCTTCTGGTAAGGGAGCCGGACAGTTAACCTGCCCGGACTTCTTCTGCCAGGCCTGTCAAAGGTAAGGGAGTTTAGATCCTGCATAGAGTCAAACTATGAACAACAAGCGTCCCGTAAAGGGTAAAATAGCTTACCTCGCTGGCTTGACGCTGCGAGCTGAATCCGCGATCTTCGGTAGCGGATGCAGGAGCCTCGGCGCCCTTGAACAGCACCCTCCAGGCATGTTTGTACGTAGTGTCGAAGAGCCTGCTCAAGGTTGGGTGCTATGCCGGATCAAACTCCCACAGATTGAAAGCCCGTTGTTGGCACGGGAGCATCCGGCGGACGAGCATGACCTGGACCATGTTGACGAGCTTGGTCTTCTTTTTCATAAGGTCTTGGACGCAGGTTTGGAGTACGGTCAGCTCTTCCGAATCACCCCATGTCAGGCCCTTCTCTTTCCAGGAGGTGAGCCGTGTGGGGATGTCAGATCTGAATTCGGGGGCCGCTGCCCATTCAGGGTCACGCGGCTTGGTGATGTAGAACCACCCCGATTGCCACCCTTTGATGGTTTCCACGAAGGCGCCCTCGAGCCATGTGACATTGGGCATCTTGCCCACCATGGCGCCTCCGCACTCCGCCTGCTGGCCGCCCACCACCTTCAGCTTGACATTGAAGGTTTTTAGCCATAAGCCGAAGTGGGGTGTGATGCGGAGGAAGGCCTCACACACAACGATAAACGCTGAGATGTTGAGGATGAAATTCGGGGCCAGATCGTGGAAATCCAGGCCGTAGTAGAACATGAGCCCCCGGGCAAATGGGTGGAGTGGGAAGCCCAGTCCACGGAGGAAATGGGGAAGGAACACCACCCTTTGATGGGGCCTGGGGGTGGGGACGAGCTGCCCCTCATCTGGAAGCCGGTGCGCAATGTCGTTGTGTAGGTATCCGGCTTTCCTCAACTTTTTGATGTGCCCCTCTATGACGGAGGAGGCCATCCACTTGCCTCCCGCTCCGGACATGGCTGGGGAAGGTTGAGGCGAGATGTGCGGACTTGGGCGCTGGAGCTCGAGTGCGCGGAAATGGATAAGCAAAGGAGGAAGAAGGCGTAGGTAATAAGGTGGATCCTTATCCCCTTATATGGACGGACGGAACTATGCGTCCCCACCAGCCTGGTAAAACTCGCTTATCTCCCAAGCGCCGTAATCAATGGCACGGTTGGGTTACCGACGACCGTATAGATGAGAATCCCGGAATAAGGGGACACGATCTCTGCTTCGACAAGACGTGCCAAGGAAACCGCTTCGCTAAACGCGCTGAGGTGGAACAATAAAAACAATTCGAATAAAGGCTTGGCCGTGGTGTGACGTCATGCCACGAAATACGTCAGAAGATTGAACTTGTGTAAATATTATTCTCTCTACGGTGGTATGTGGAACTTATTTTGCAGAGGCGGACACTATCCTGGTGTTCAAAATCTTCCATGAAGTATTCGGAGGAGGAAGCCGCCTTGCAATGCCGAAGACAACATGCGCGCCGGACTTGTCGTCATTGAAGCCTGGTTCAGGGGCTACTGAGGGAGCCTGGACTAGGGGGTGTCCGGATAGCCGAACTATCATCTTCGGCCGGACTCCAAGACTATGAAGATACAAGATTGAAGACTCCGTCCCGTGTCCGGATGGGACTTTTCTTGGCGTGGAAGGCAAGCTTGGCGATACGGATATGTAGATCTCCTACCATTGTAACCAACTCTGTGTAACCCTAACCCTCTCCGATGTCTATATAAACCGGAGGGTTTTAGTCCATAGGACGGACAACAATCATACCATAGGCTAGCTTCTAGGGTTTAGCCTCTCTGATCTCGTGGTAGATCTACTCTTGTACTACCCATATCATCAATATTAATCAAGCAGGAGTAGGGTTTTACCTCCACCGAGAGGGCCCGAACCTGGGTAAAAACATCGTGTCCCTTGTCTCCTGTTACCATCCGCCTAGACGCACAGTTCAGGACCCCCTACCTGAGATCCGCCGGTTTTGACATCGACAGGGGGAGTCCTACTCCCATCGGGAGTAGGACTCCTCCTTTCCTAGTAGGAGTAGGAGAAGGGGGAAGGAGGAGTGAGGGGGGAAGGAAAGGGGGCGCCCCCCTCCTTGTCCAATTCGGACTAGAGGGGGAGGGGGGGCGCGACCCTGCCTTGGTCGCCCCTCCTCTTCTCCACTAAGGCCCAGTAGGCCCATTACACTCCCGGGGGGGGGGGTTCCGGTAACCCCCTGGTACTACGGTATATGCCCGAACTTGCCCGGAACACTTCTGAAGTCCAAACATAGTCATCCAATATATCGATCTTTATGTCTTGACCATTTCGAGACTCCTCGTCATGTCCGTGGTCATATCCGGGACTCTGAACTACCTTCGGTACATCAAAACACATAAACTCATAATACCGATCGTCACCGAACGTTAAGCGTGCGGACCCTACGGGTTCGATAACTATATAGACATGACCGAGACATGTCTCCGGTCAATAACCAATAGCGGAACCTGGATACTCATATTGGCTCCTACATATTCTACGAAGATCTTTATCAGTCAAACCGCATGACAACACATGTTGTTCCCTTTGTCATCGGTATGTTACTTGCCCGAGATTTGACACCGACAGACACAATTGGGAGCCCCTGGTGCGGTTGAGCCACATTCTGGGCCTGCCATGGTCGTGCCCCTCCCCCAATGCCCATGGTATCTCCAGAGCGTAGTTGTGTACGTGTAGGACTGGTTTCGCAATTTCGCGAGGGCTGGGGTTGGGGCCGCATTGCTATACGTGCTCGAAACGTGCCAGGCGGTCTTGTTGTAGGTTACTCCGGGCGCGCTTGACGGTGTCCGGACGTTTAATAGCCGAACTCGAGAATTGCCTTAAGAGGCTGCTTTGTACTTCTGTCACTAGGGCCGCCATATGCTCCTCCGTTCGGAGGGAGCGTTCGGTGTTTCCGTTGACCGTAATGACTCCTCGAGGGCCTGGCATCTTGAGCTTGAGATATGCGTAGTGCGGCACCACATTGAACTTTGCAAATGCGGTTCGTCCGAGCAGTGCGTGATAGCCGCTACGGAACGGGACTATGTCGAAGATTAATTCCTCGCTTCGGAAGTTATCCGGTGATCCGAAGACCACTTCAAGTGTAACTGAGCCTGTACAGTTGGCCTCTACACCTGGTATGACGCCTTTGAAGGTCGTCTTTGTGGGTTTAATCCTTGAAGGGTCTATGCCCATTTTGCGCACTTTATCCTGATAAAGCAGGTTCAGGCTGCTGCTGCCGTCCATCAGGACTCTAGTGAGGTGAAACCCGTCAACGATTGGGTCTAGAACCAATGCGGTGAATCCGCCATGGCGGATACTAGTGGGGTGGTACCTCCGATCAAAAGTGATCGGGCAGGAGGACCATGGATTGAACTTTGGGGCGACTGGCTCCATCGCATATACGTCCCTTAGTGCACGCTTCCGCTCCACTTTTGGGTATGTGGGTTGCGTATATCATGTTCACCGTCCGCACTTGTGGGGGGAAACCCTTCTGTCCTCTATTGTTCAGCGGCCGGGGCTCCTCCTCGTCGTCGCTATGCAGCCCCTTGTCATTGTTTTCGGCATTTAACTTGCCTGCCTGCTTGAACACCCAACAATCCCTGTTGGTGTGATTGGCTGGTTTGTCGGGGGTGCCGTGTATCTGGCACAAGCGATCGAGTATTCGGCACAAATTGGACGGGCCCGGAGTATTTCTTTTGAATGGCTTTTTCCGCTGACCGGGTTTAGAGCCTCTGAATCCGGCATTGACTGCCGTATCTTCAGCATTATCGCCATTAATGCGGCGCTTGTGTTTGTTGCGACGCAACCTGTCGTTGCTGTCCTTGGTATCCGAACTACCAAGGCTCTTGGTCATGTTGTTACTACGAGCTAGCCAGCTGTCCTCTCCCGTGCAAAAGCGGGTCATGAGTGTTGTGAGGGCTGCCATGGATTTCGGCTTTTCCTGTCCTAGGTGCCGGGCAAGCCACTCGTCGCGGATGTTATGTTTGAAGGCTGCAAGGGCCTCTGCATCCAGACAGTCGACGATTTGATTTTTCTTGGTTAGGAACTGTGTCCAGAATTGTCTGGCCGATTCTTCTGGCTGCTGAATTATGTGGCTTAGGTCATCGGCGTCTGGTGGTCGCACATAAGTACCCTGGAAATTGTCGAGGAATGCGGCTTCCAGGTCTTCCCAACAACCAATTGACTCTGCTGGCAAGCTGTTAAGCCAATGCCGAGCTGGCCCTTTAAGCTTGAGTGGGAGGTATTTGATGGCGTGTAGGTCATCACCGCGGGCCATGTGGATATGAAGGAGGTAGTCCTCGATCCAGACCGCAGGATCTATTGTGCCATCATATGATTCAATGTTTACGGGTTTGAAACCCTCAGGGATTTGATGATCCATCACTTCGTCTGTGAAGCATAGTGGGTGTGCGGCGCCCCTGTATTGGGCTATATCACGACGTAGCTCAAATGAGCTTTGTCTACTGTGTTCGGCCCGGCCGGAATTGCCATATCCAGCGTGACGGTTATCATCACGCATCGTGGGGCACCCACGCGATCCATAGATCGATCTTGTTTGTCTTGCCTTGTCCTCCAATATATCCCGCAAGTCTGGCGCATTTCCCCGCACCTTGGTATTTTTTGAGCGGCGCCGGGGTGTGGCTTGAGTGGAGGGCCGAGAGGCCTCTCTGTCACGGCCACGAGGTGGCCGGTCGGCCATATTATGCACTGGTGATGTAGGTTTGGGTGCTTCCTCCTCTAATCGGGGTAGCAGCCTGCGTTTTGGGTAGCTCTTGGAGGAGCGTTCGAGTTCATACTCTTCGGTCGCAAGGACTTCAGTCCATCTGTCGGCTAGCAAGTCTTGGTCAGCTCTAAGTTGTTGCTGATTTTTCTTGAGGCTGCTTGCCGTGGCCATAAGCCTGCGTTTGAAACGCTCTTGTTCGACGGGATCCTCAGGCACGACAAATTCGTCGTCGTCGAGGCTTGCCTCGTCTTCGGAGGGAGGCATGTAATTATCGTCCTCTACCTCTCTGTCTGCCGCTCTCTCATGAGGGCTGGCTTCTCCATCCTCCTGCGCTGAATCCTGCTGGAGGGGATTGTCTTCGGCACTGCCCGGGGTGTTATTATCTCCCGTGCCGGAATCACCGTTTTTGCTGTGGCGGGATTTAGATCGGCGCCGCTGACGCCGGCGCTTAGGCTGTTTCTTGGAGGGGTCATCCTCCGTTGTTCCCTCGCCATTCCCATCTTTTGGGATGTCCACCATGTAAATGTCGTATGACGAGGTGGCCTTCCAGTGCCCTGTAGGTGTTGGTTCTTGGTCGTCTCCTACATCGTCGTCCATACCGTCGATGTCTTCGGAGTTGAAGTCGAGCATGTCGGTTAATTCATCGACAGTGGCTACGAAGTGGGTGGTGGGTGGGCTTTGAATTTCTTTGTCGTCTGTATCCCAACCGTCTTGACCATAATCCGGCCAGGGCTCTCCTGATAAAGAGAGAAACTTTAGCGAATTCAGGATGTCACCAAAGGGCGAGTGCTGAAAGATGTCCGCAGCAGTGAACTCCATTATTGGCGCCCAATCGGATTCGATTGGCAGGGGCGTGGAATGTTCGAAGTCCGGAGAGGAGTCCGGCACCTTGGAGTCGCGAGCTTCGCAAAGGACAGGGTTGGTGTTCGGCTCAATCGTTGCAGGGATAGCAGCCCCCGAGGCGGTGTCCAGCCACCCATCCTCGATCGGCGCAGTCGGCTCTGAGCTAAGGGTCGGAGCGGACACTTGTGTGGCCTCCAGGGCACTGTCCGGCAGCAGAGCTAGATCATGCCCATCGTGATAGTGCGGCGCGCTTGGCTGTGGCTCGAACCCATCTAAGATCAAGTTTCCGTGGACGTCAGTCGTATAATTCAAACTTCCAAATCTGACCTGATGGCCAGGGGCGTAGCTTTCAATCTGCTCTAGATGGCCAAGCGAATTGGCCCGCAGTGCAAAGCCGCCGAATATGAAGATCTGTCCGGGGAGAAAAGTCTCACCCTGGACCGCATCGTTGTTGATGATCGGAGGAGCCATCGGGCCTAAAGATGATGACAGAGAGGAACTCTCAATGAAAGCACCAATGTCGGTGTCAAAACCGGCGGATCTCGGGTAGGGGGTCCCGAACTGTGCGTCTAGGCGGATGGTAACAGGAGACAAGGGACACGATGTTTTTACCCAGGTTCGGGCCCTCTCGATGGAGGTAAAACCCTACTCCTGCTTGATTGATATTGATGATATGGGTAGTACAAGAGTGGATCTACCACGAGATCAAAGAGGCTAAACCCTAGAAGCTAGCCTATGGTATGATTGTTGTTCGTCCTACGGACTAAAACCCTCCGGTTTATATAGGCACCGAAGAGGGTTAGGGTTACACAGAGTCGGTTACAATGGTAGGAGATCTACATATCCGTATCACCAAGCTTGCCTTCCATGCCAAGGAAAGTCCCATCCGGACACGGGACGAAGTCTTCAGTCTTGTATCTTCATAGTCGAGGAGTCCGGCCGAAGATGATATTTCGGCCATTCGGACACCCCCTAGTCTGGGACTCCCTCACCCCCCTTGGCGCGCCCTCCTCCTGGCCGTCCGCCTCCCCCGAGCTCCTTTATATACAGGGGCGGGGGGGGGGCACCCCAAGACACACAAGTTGATCATTGATCTTTAGCCGTGTGCGGTGCCCCCCTCCACCATAATCCACCTTGGTCATATCGTAGCGGAGCTTAGGCGAAGCCCTGCGTCAGTAGCTTCATCAACACCGTCATCACGCTGTCGTGCTGACGGAACTCTCCCTCGAAGCTCTACTGGATTGTGAGTTCGTGGGACGTCACCGAGCTGAACGTGTGCAGATCGCGGAGGTGCCGTACGTTCGGTACTTGGATCGGTCGATCGTAAAGATGTACAACTACATCAACCGCGTTGTCATAACGCTTCCGCTTACGGTCTACGAGGGTACGTGGACGACACTCTCCCCTCTCGTTGCTATGCATCACCATGATCTTGCGTGTGCGTTGGAATTTTTTTGAAATTACTACGTTCCCCAACAAGATCAAGATTGCTTTATTCCAGATGGGGCCAACAAAGGCGCCAGGTCCAGATGGTTTTCCACCATTATTTACCAAACCCACTGGGACTTTCTTGAGGAGGAAATTTGTCACGCTGTGAGAAGCTTTCTTGGAGGTAATCCTATCCCTGATGGTTTTTGTGATTCTGTGATCGTGCTTATTCCTAAGGTGGCTAGGCCGAAGCAACTAAAAAATTTCAGACCCATCAGTCTTTGTAATGTGTTGTACAAGATTGCTTCCAAGGTTATTGCTAATCATTTGAAGTTGTTGCTGCCAATTGTCATTTCTGATTTTCAAAGTGCATTTGTTCCTGGGCGTTTGATTACTGATAATACCCTTATTGCATATGAGTGCCTGCACACTATTCGTCGACAACGGGCTAAGCAACCTTTCTTTGCCATGAAAATTGACATGATGAAGGCATATGATCGTGTAGAATGGGACTATCTTCATGGCTGCCTCTCCAAACTTGGTTTTGACCCAATATGAATTTCTTCTGTTATGAGATGTGTTACAAATGTTCGCTATGCTGTCAGGGTCAATGGAGAGCTTACAGAACCAGTTGTGCCCTCTAAAGGCATCCGGCAGGGTGACCCAATCAGCCCTTATTTGTCCCTTTATGTACTGAAGGATTGTCAATCCTGTTACTTCATAAGGAGAATCGTGGTGAGCTACATGGTATTAAGAATGGCCATCTTGGTCCTCCTATCTCACATCTCCTTTTTGCCGATGACAGCATCTTCTTTGCACGGAGTGATACATGTAGTGTGGTGGCATTGGAGTCCACTTTGAATCTTTATTGTCAAGGTTCTGGCCAAGCAGTCAATAAGGAAAAATCTGCATTGTTTTTTGGAAGGAATTGTCCAGAACAAGTCAAAAAAAGAGTTAAAAATTTGTTGGGGATTTTAAATGAAGCTTTTAAGGATTCATATCTTGGTATGCCAACTGAGGTTGAAAATTCACCAACTAACACTTTCAAGTTTCTTCTGGATCGAGCATGGGCTAGCATCTTTGGGTGGTCAGAACGTCCAACATCTAGAGCCAGAAAAGAAGCTTTGCTAAAGTCAATCATACAGGCTATCCCTACATATATTATGAGCTGCTTCCAATTGCCCATTGATGCTTGTGAGAAATTTCGTCAGGTTATTACCGACGAGTGGTGGGTCCGTGAAGACGAGAGACGAAAGATGCACTGGCGTTCTTGGGAGTGGCTGACTACTCCTAAAGCACTCGGTGGCATGGCACTTTTTAATTTGGCTATGCTCGCCAAGAAGGATGGCGGTTACTAACGGATCCAGAGTCTCTTGTGCTCGTGTCTTGAAGGGACGATATTTTCCTACTTCAGATTTCTGGAATGCTTTGGCACCAAGGTTAGCGTCTGCTACTTGGCGTGCAATTTTGGCGGGTCGGGATCTGCTTCAGAAGGGTGTTAGGTGGGGCATTGGCAATGGTGAAAATGTGTGTATACTCTCGGATCATTGGATCCCCTCGACTCCACCACAACGCCTTCATCCTCTATTGCCTATACCTGCAAATGCCAAGGTAAAATGCTTGATTAATGAGGAAACTGGTTCATGGAATGTGGATTCGCTCAATGCTTTCTTCCGTGATGATATTGCTGCAGAGATACTACACATTCCTATTAGCAGGTAAGGTGGAATAGATTTTGCTTGTTGGCCTTTCACAAAATCTGGGCAATATACTGTGCGCTCAGTGTAAAACATGGCAAGGTTGGCTCGATTTTTTGAAACTCACAGCAAGAATGGGTTTGACCAAATCTCCAATGTAGTTGAGGAGAAGTGTTGGAAAGCAATCTGGTCTGTCAAAGTTCCCAATAAGATGAAGGTCGTTCTTTGGCGATTTGCTCATGATTGTCTTCCATCAGGGGCTGAGTTGCAGCGGCGTCATATTCCTGATTCTGCGAGTTGCTGCTTCTGCGGTCGTCTTGAGAGTGTTGAACATGCTACACTTTTGTGTCCTCGTGTTCGGGCGGACTGGGACGCGATCAAAGTGTGGTCTGGCATCCAACTCTGTCGGTCCTCCTTTAGAAACACAAACAATGGCTCTTTGATTTCTTCTCAAGATCTTCAGACAAAGATGCCACGATTATGGCTGTGTCTTTGTGGCATATATGGGAAGCTCGTAATGAGGCGCGTCACTCGCCTAATATTTCTCAGCCTCGTCATATGGTGGAGAAAATTGTGCATACACCGATTTTATCACGCAACACCTTTACACCTCTGAATCTGTCATCAGGCGTGAGTCCTTTTCTTCCAACACAATGTGGACTCCGCTGCCGTCAGGTTTTATTGTTATCAGTTCGGATGCTGCCGTATTTCCAGATATCAACATGTCTGGTGCTGGTGCGGTGGCCCTAAACCATGAGGGAATTTGTGTTGCCGCATTTACAGAGCCTCTTCAAGGTGCATTAGAACCTGAACTTGCGGAAGCTATGGCTCTTCGAAGGTCTGTGCAACTAGCATGTGATGAACACTTCTCCAATGTGATTTTTGCTAGAGATTGCCAGTCTCTTGTGAACATGATTAATGCTACCACCTTTGACCGTTCCATCATTGGTACTGTGGTAAATGATATCAAGGTTGCTTCGAGGATCTTTGACTCTGTGGAGTTCAAGTATGTTCGTCGGCAAGTTAATGTAGCTGCTCATATTTTAGCTAAGTCTTATAAGTATTTACCTAGTCTTGTTGTTTTTCATTCTGCTCCGGAATGTATCCGGGAGACTCTTTTTTAACTTTGTTCTAAGTAATTAATAAAGCCGACATTTCTCTCTCTCAAAAAAAAACCCTGCTGCAGCGCCAGAACCAAGTTCTCGGAGTTGTACGCCGCCGACCCAGAATACGTACGTACAGTACAGGGAGAGACCAGGAAATACGGTGGCTGCCTGTTTTTCTTTGATGGAAAAAGGGAATTAACGAGACCGTTGGATGTATAACTCGCGGGTGGGGAGCACCGCACTAGGAAGGAAGGAGCCCCATCCAACCCCTAATCCCCCTCCCTCCCACCACAAACCCCGCCCCGCCACCATGGCCGACGACCCCGCCTCCGCCGCGCCCTCCTCCGCCGACCAAGACGAGGAGGGCACCGATAGCGACGCCTCCAACGACTCCCACCCACCCGCTGCCCAGGAGGCCCCGCCTCCACCCTTCCCCGACACCTCGGCCCCCGCCTTCCCCGAACCGGCCGGTCCAGTTCCGCCGCAGGGGGCGAGTGCCGCGGCGGCGGCGGAGGACTCGCGGCGGCTGTTCCAGCGGCTGTGGACGGACGAGGAGGAGCTGCTCATCCTGCGCGGGTTCCTCGACTTCACGTCGCGCCGGGGCACCGCCTTCGCCTCCCACCAGTACGACACGGGGCCCTTCTACGAGGAGATCCGCCGGAAGCTCTCCTTCGACTTCTCCAAGAACCAGCTCATCGAGAAGCTGCGCCGCCTCAAGAAGAAGTACCGCGTCTGCGCCACCCGCATGGCCGCGCAGGGCGCCGCCTTCGCCTTCAAGAGCGCGCACGAGGGCGCCATCTACGACGTCGCGCGCCACATCTGGCGCCCGGCCTTCAAGCGCGACGGCGCCGGGGGCGACGCCTCGGACGAGGACGACATCAACCCCGCAGAAGCAGCGGCAGTCGCAGCAGCTGCTGCCGCCACCGCCGCCGCGGCTGCCGCCACGGAGATACCTGCTGCTGTCGAGGAGGGTGGTGGCGGAGGCGCGTCTGCGCACACCCCTCGGGGCAGGGGCTCGCGGCGTGGTGGAAGGAAGAGGATGGCGCAGGAGATTGAGGCGCCCACATTCCCTGCAACGCCTGCTCCGATGTTGACCGATGCGGCTCAGGAGCAAGCTATTGTGGCGTTCGAGAGTTCCGTGCCGGTGATTGCACAGCCACCCTCAGTGCCGGCAGCGCCATTGCCTCCTTATCCGCTGACAGCCAATGGCCCCACTGAAGCTGATGTCCGGAGCATCCTGTCACCGCTGCTGAAGGAGCTCATCAGCTCGGTTGCTGTTCCAGGGCAGACCGGACTAGGATTGGGCTTGGGCATGGGATTCGGGGGTGCTGATATTCTTGGCGTTGGTCTTGGGGTGGCCGGACTGAGCCCTCGGGTGCCCGGTGATGAGAAGTGGAGGCAGCAGCAGATTCTTGAGCTGGAGGTCTACCTCAAGAGGCTCGAGCTTGTCCGGGAGCAGGTCATGACGGTGCTACAAGAACTCAGGTCATCAGAAAGCTGATTACCTCATATTGTGCTGTAAAATTCTCCGATTCGGAGGTAACATTTTTCTCTAAAGAGTAGTGAGTATTTGTTTACTGTCAATGCGGCATTGGAAAAGGCATACACACAGTGTTGGTGGTGTTCTTCTCATTATAGGCTTGGCCACTTGGGTCGCTTAGTTGCATGTACTGGTTGTCATCATAAGGTTAGAGATGAACTTTGATCTGTAGATGGGATGATGATCAAAGTTTGTGATCACTTGTAGCTCACTTTATGCTCTGATGCGATATAAGAAATGCAGTGAATGGTTTTGAATCTGGAGATTTATGGCCTGCAAGTCGTAATTCTACATTTGTAATGACCAAAGAACGAGAAGAGAGATGAAATTGAAAACAGTAATAGTAATACATGTGCTGCCTGGAACACGCCGAATCGATGATCCTTCAAACTCGTGTGATTTCGTTTTACCAATGCATCCATCTTCTGTGATAGTTCTCCTGTTATCCAGTTTGAGTCAATTCCGTTTGGATTAAGCCGTTGACAGACTGCACACTGCACACTGCCTTATTTCAGCTCATTTTAAATAAGTTCCTTTTGATTGCCCTTTCGCATAGGCGGAATGAACTTTGAACCACCAATATAAATTCACAAGGTAGCCATCAATATCTACAAATAGAAATGCTGGCCGACATGGGCTTTTATTATAGTACTTATACACTACTACTGTACTTAGTATAGACAGACTGAAGCATCAAACCGGAAGTAAGCCGTCGTGTCACAGAGGAAAAGGAATCATCACTGTACGAAAAGAGAACTCCAACGACACGGCCATACACACTCCAGCAGAGTCTTACTCCTCTTGCAGGCTTACTGGATGCCGCATTCTCCTCCGCCTCCGCGTGACCGCTCCTCGTAGCAGGCGTATCCCAGTGGCGGCAGCGGCGGGGCACGCACGCCGTAGCCATAGCCGTAGCCGTTGCTGTAGTAGTGGCAGCTGGGCAGGCCGCAGGGGCTGGAGTAGCAGCCCGGGGTGCAGCGGTACCCGTAGCCGCACGACGGCGTCCCGTTGTCGCAGTCGTCGTAGCACGGCTCCTTGCAATCCTTCTCGCACTTCTCTTGGCACGCCTTGTCGTACTTGTCCTTCCAGGCCTTCTCGCAGGCCTCCTGACAGGGGCTCTTCTTCTCCTTGGGTTTGTCGTCGTCCACGCTGATGATAGTCGCGGCGAAGCACGACTTCCTGAGCTTGTGCACGACACACACCGGGTCGACGGTGCCGACCACCGTCAGCGTGCACTTGTCCTGGTCAATGTCCATGGACTTGATCCCTGAAAATTACATATATTTGGTAAAGAAGAAGATAGTATGGGTTGGAACTTGGAACTTGAAGGTAGATAGGTACCCTCTAGCTTGGCAACAATTGACATGATCTTGCTCTTGCACTTGTCGCCGATGAGATCAGCTCTGATCACCATCTTCTGCAGGTCATTCAAGTGTGAAAACACGAGCATTCAGTACAAGTGTACACCTTTAGACATGTAAGCAAAACGGAAGAACATGGTCACTAATTACCTTGGACATTGTGATTTGTGAGCTAGCCGTGAACTTGGGGTGGGCGCGGACTCTTGCCTGCGCAGAGAAAGGCGCTTCCTGAAGTTGAAGTTGTGATGCAGAGCATGTCTGCTTCCAAGCCGTTTATATAAGGTGGCAGTCAACTCTGCAACAGCCATGTTGGCTGGACTGGGGCTTGGTCATACTCCTGCGTAGGAGCACAGTCCTACTACTACTTGCGTTTAAGCTAATAATACAAGTATAACGAACTCCTTTCTTATTGCAAGATGTTGCAATTTGCAGTTAATCCGCGGTTCCTAGAACGCATTGCCCTTTGTTTCTTTGTGGTACATCCGTACGTTGCAAGTGTCAAGGTCACTGGTTTAGCAACTCCCAACACGTTTGCGTTTCAATTATCAGAAAGATGGACAGGCATTCCGTGTATGTAGCCGGAGAAATCAAGGGACGATGCTGCAACTTGTGTGCAGTGGCAACGACGAGAATCAATCAAATCAACTCATATGCCACTGCACCATTGGCTACGACTTGGTCATGCTAATCGTTGTACTTCTACTGGTTGAAAGATTGTTTTCTTAATATGGTTGTTGCACCATAGTTCCCGGTTCGAGTTTTGGTCCTTGTTACTCTGCACCAAACGTTGGATAAGTTCATAACTGTGTAACTAGCAAGAAAAACTCACTTCTACTGAATAGCGAAACCAAATGCATATCAGTATCATCTTTTAACTAAGATTCAGCTTAACAAATTTAATACACACTCTTCAAATTTAAACTATCGTCTGGAATGTGGTAGGGCAACTCCAATGCTGACCCTCAAACCGTCTGCATATGTCTGGACCGCGTGGTCCGGACATGTCTTGCCATCCAACGTGGTTATGTATCGGTCTGCCGGGCGGTCCGGACACACTTTTTCCCGCAAATAAGA
>NC_041385.1:233418038-233423551 GCF_002162155.2 Triticum dicoccoides | reverse complement strand
CGATCTCATTTTCTTCCAATCCGGCCCTTCTCCCCTTGCTTTGCATCATCACCCCCTCGTTCGCTGCAGCCGCTGTACCTATCCGGCCGCCACATAGGCATTGTCGGAATTCTGCAACCAACACTACCACGTCAACTCACCTTTTACGATAGCGTTGTCCACCCAGGACCCGTCCGTAGCTAGGTACACTCCTCTCCCGTCGACGACGTCCATGGCGGACACATCGCCTAACAGGTGTTCAATCAAATGCCAATGAGCTAATTTTCGACACCATGTAAGTTTTTTAGAGTACGAAGGATGGCGGGGCACTCGAGCATGGAGGATGAGTTGTTGTGTGATGAGTGATTGGCCGTATCCGCCAATATAGAAGGAGGCTCTTCTGGCAGCGCGTGTACGATTCATTTCATGCGCAAAAGCACATTGCGCCCTACGACATGCACATTATCCAACAACGCAATGTGAGGTAGTTATCGTATCGATGGTATTGCCATCCAGACCCTCGTCGCTAAGTTTAGTGACACTTGCCCGGATGGAGGCAAGGTGGTCATTGCGCGCGGCAGCAGAGAAGATCAGAAGTTTTGCTTCTTCTTGCTCAACTTGACGATTGAATCATTCATGCACTCAATGTTTCTCTACACATTGTGTATCCCGTACGCGCTGCCCTGATGTACCACAGGATAGAGAGAAGACCATTTAGGTACATACATTGTTCGATGAAGCTGAATGGGCAGTATGTGTGAGACAGCATGATCCGTTCAATAAAAAGTTGTTGAACATCCGGTTAATCTCGCTAAACTGGAACTATTGTTTAGACTTATTTGCATGCTATGTATGGATGATTTGTGCCATTTTATATCTGAACTTTGATGAATTCCGACGAGTTTGCATGAATTTCATGTGGTCTGTTGAAGTGCGGTTTCAAATATATGTGGTAGCGTTGGATAGCTGGCTATCGCATTCGTGTCCGCGGACTGGTCCCCCTGTCCACGGACGGATGCGGGAGAAAATTTGTGGGTCAGCATTGAAGATGCCCTAAAGCCCCATTTTTTCAGTTAGTGGTTGGTTGGCGTTCCGGGGATTCACTGATTCTCGACTCAAACACGTAAGAGCAAGTACGATAGCAGGTTTATAGCCCGCTTACATGGCGCTTTTGCCTATGTGGGTGGAGGAGAGAGATATGAGAAGGTAAGAGGAGTGGCTCTCATGCAAGAGCTTGACTATACGCGTGCTTCTAGACAAGTGCAATGGATGTGAAGAAAGAGAAGTTAGAAAACAATATTAATGTATAGCCAACCTTATAGCTCACATTACTCTACGAGTGACTATATATGGTGGATATAGATGAGCAATTTCATATAGCCATTGGCTGGCTATACTATTAGCCATGCTCTAAGGGAGTCCAAAGTTTACCAATAAGATAAAGAGTATTCAAAAAATTCTAACTAGCATATTTGGGCCAATTAGTCTTAAGGTGCTACGACTATTTAATGGGATTTTGCACTATAGAGAGAGGAGTCAGGGCATTTCTAGTGTTGTACCAAAAATGGAGACACAAAATGTCCACAGACACGTCTGGATATGTAGCAGACAACAACACTAGAGGGGCTGGTCATCCCACCGTGTATGCATAAAAAGGCATGAAATCAGGACAGTACGGTAGGCTAGGCGGATCTAGAGAAAAAACATATGGATTGTGAGGACATATGGTCCAACCGACAATGGACCAAGTGGACTATCCGGACACCCAAAGCTTCCTGAGGTTTGATTCGTGTTTGTGGGAATTTAGACATCCGGAATGATCCGTGGTCGTTTGATGCATGAGTTTGGAAGGAAAAAAGTGCCTTGACCACGTGGTGCAGACATTTAGGGACGTTTTGATGGACCGCCTTGGAGATGCCCGTAAATGCATGCATAATCTTCCACCTGATGCTGACATCATTGGCTTTAATTATTAAATTAAATTTAAACAACTGATTTATCTCAAAAAATATTTGCCAAGATTGTCGTGCTTGCTAAAGAAAATTATCATCCACATGACAACATAGATTGCCATACAAAACATTCTTTTTGTCATGCTTAAAAATCTTGCATCAGATTTTTTAAATTCCCCCAAGATATAATACTATTTTGTTTCAGCGTTTTTTGACCATCACCACCAATTGCGACGTTATGTGAGCGTAATTTTCATGTTGCAAGCGAACAACTAGCACGATAACAGTTCTAGACTTTTAGTTATCATGTAATAATTTATATGTTTTTACGCATTTGCGATGTTATGTGGGATTAGAGAGTGAGTATTGAGAGTGCGTATTAACCCCCTTAGATGAATTTTGATAATTAATGTCAATATATCTCAATGACAAAACCAGAACCGTCACTGAAGATGCAATCTTAGGTGTTGAAAAAAGTGGTGTCGTCAGCATTTTACGACGCTTTAGTGATGGACCGGGTGACGATCGAAAACTGTCACGAGCCCTTTTTGCTGACAACAACCAGTTTTGCATGGCACAAGTGGACCGTCACAAGAAAACGTTGGTTTGGTAATCATAGGATGCGACACTGGGTGCTACAAAGGTAGGACGTAGGCGCTAGAGACATCATGCCACTCACCGCGCGTGGGGATGGTGCAGAGCATGAGCACCACTACTACTGGGTGGGGTCACCCACACTCCAAGAGAGAGAGAGAGAGGTGTTGCTACAAGGGTGGACAACTGTCGCTGCAAGGGTGCGACAAAAGCCACCTGTGGTGCCGCATGTTAGAGATATGCCCTAGATGCAATCGTGTATGTGAAGGAAATATGCCCTAGAAACAATAATAAAGTTATTATTTATTTCCTTATTTCATGATAAATGTTTATTATTCATGCTAGAATTGTATTAACCGGAAACATAATACATGTGTGAATACATAGACAAACATAGTGTCACTAGTATGCCTCTACTTGACTAGCTTGTTGATCAAAAATGGTTATGTTTCCTAGCCATAGACATGTGTTGTCATTTGATTAACGGGATCACATCATTAGGAGAATGATGTGATTGACATGACCCATTCCGTTAGCTTAGCACATGATCGTTTAGTATATTGCTATTGCTTTCTTCATGACTTATACATGTTCCTGTAACTATGAGATTATGCAACTCCCGTTTACCGGAGGAACACTTTGGGTACTACCAAACGTCACAACGTAACTGGGTGATTATAAAGGAGTACTACAGGTGTCTCCGAAGGTACATGTTGAGTTGGCGTATTTCGAGATTAGGTTTTGTCACTTCGATTGTCGGAGAGGTATCTCTGGGCCCTCTCGGTAATGCACATCACTATAAGCCTTGCAAGCAATGTAACCAATGAGTTGGTTACGGGATGATGCATTACGTAACGAGTAAAGAGACTTGCCGGTAACGAGATTGAACTAGGTATTGGATACCGACGATCAAATCTCGGGCAAGTAACATACCGATGACAAAGGGAACAACGTATGTTGTTATGCGGTTTGACCGATAAAGATCTTCGTAGAATATGTAGGAACCAATATGGGCATCCAGGTCCCGCTATTGGTTATTGACCGAGAATGGTTCTAGGTCATGTCTACATAGTTCTCGAACCCGTAGGGTCCGCACGCTTAACGTTACGATGACAGTTTTATTATGAGTTTATAAGTTTTGATGTACTGAAGTTTGTTCAGAGTCCCGGATGTGATCACGGACATGACGAGGAGTCTCGAAATGGTCGAGACATAAAGATTGATATATTGGACGACTATATTCGGACACCGGAAGTTTTCCGGGAGTTTTCGGAGAAAACCGGAGTACCGGAGGGTTACCGGAACCCCCCCGGGAAGTAATGGGCCTTGATGGGCCCTATTGGAGAGAGAGAGGGGCCGGCCAGGGCAAGTGGCATGGCCCCTCCCCTTGAGTCCGAATAGGACAAGGAAGGGGGGGGGGCGCCCCCCTTGCCTTCCCCCTCTCCCACTCCTTCCTTCCCCCTCCTTCTTGGAATAGGAAAGGGAGGGGGGAAACCTACTTGGAGTAGGTTTCCCCTCCTAGGGCGCGCCTCCCCTTAGGCCGGCCCCCTCCTCCTCTCCCCCTTTATATACGGGGGCGGGGGCACCCCATAGACACACAAGTTGATCTACGGATCGTTCCTTAGCCGTGTGCGGTGCCCCCCTCCACCATATTCCACCTCGGTCATATCATCGCGGAGTTTAGGCGAAGCCCTGCGCCGATAGAACATCATCATCATCACCACGCCGTCGTGCTGACGGAACTCATCTCCGGAGCTTTGCTGGATCGGAGCCCGGAGATCATCATCGAGCTGAACGTGTGCTGAACTCGGAGGTGCCGTACGTTCGGTGCTTGGATCGGTTGGATCGTGAAGACGTACGACTACATCAACCGCGTTGTGCTAACGCTTCCGCTTACGGTCTACGAGGGTACGTGGACAACACTCTCCCCTCTTGTTGTTATGCCATCACCATGATCTTGCGTGTGCGTAGGAAATTTTTTGAAATTACTACGTCCCCAACAGTATGATGGTATTTCCTAATGTGTTCATGAATCAATATAGTCCTTGGACGATATCGATGATGCATGTCGGCAAGTATATGACTTCTATGATACGTTCTAAATAGTCCCTGGTCGAAGAGAGATGTGTGGACTCACATCAAAGTGGACTGACATGCAACATAGTGGATGGCTTAGTCTCACTAGCCATATAGCATTTGATGCTAGTCGGATTGCATGAACCTGATCAGATCTGAGGTTGGCTACGGGAGACTAGGAGGGGGCTTAGATGAGTATCAATTTGGAGACCCGACCATGAGACGTAGTGACATGCCATTTGTTAGTTTCTAGTACGACATGCATTTTGTGTCCTAGACCGCGATCAACGCATTGACTCAGGATGGTGACCAGCCTGCTTTGGGACGATCAAACGCTACTCCGCAACAAGGTAGTTATAAAGGTTGATTTTAGACTTGCCTGTATCCATGCCACGAGACATGGTCGAGCAAGGAGAGTTTTGCCCCTTCGATCTAGACATATATACCCCGGGCCCCTCGTGTGATCCGACATGAATAAGCATGACCATGCGACAAGGATTATGAGTTAATCCGGTTTTGAGATAGGCATCACAAGACGGGAAAGAGGTCGGGTCATAACAAGGATGAATGATTCCCCTTGAGCATGTCAACATATGTCATGAGGCAAAAGGAATAGAAGTGTCATATGTTGTAAAAGTTTGCCAATCTGGCTTCATATATATTTCACTTGGAGGTTGGCACGTTTTGCTAGAAGCCACTACCAACAGAGCAAGTCAGATGTGGTCTGACCTGCAACCATGTCGACTTGAACCTAAGGGGTCGCACGCTTAATGGAAGGAACCTACGAGGTCAGGTCCGACTTTGCATGTCAGATGTCATCCGACCTGGACTTGGATCTGATCCAAGTAGACTATGGTACTAAGAGTCATAGTGGGATGTGTTGAGACCACGATGAATGTCTATATGAGTTTT
>NC_041385.1:233379548-233417627 GCF_002162155.2 Triticum dicoccoides | reverse complement strand
GATAGATGATCTCAGATAGTTGCACTGGTTAGAGTTTTTCCATGTGTTGCATCTAGTCATCTCTACATAGCTCAGTTGTGCGACCTGACCTAGCAGTCCACCTAACATTCCTCCCGTACGCGCGGATACCATTAGTGGCAGTGCATTTGCGCTGCTCCGATGAACTTGTTTGAGGGATTTGGTGACCACGCTGGTCGAGGGGGTTCGATGACAAGGTGGAGACGACTCCGGTGACACGCTACTCTAACTCTTCTTTTGTTGTGAGGACTACACGTATAGTGGTACTCTCGTGGCCTATCTACTAAGCATGCTCCTGGGTGATCTGCGCAGTAGGACAATCTTTTTAATATGATACACATCGCTTTGCCCAACACCGCAACCAGTCACCGTTGGTTTTTGCTACTACAAGGCCCGATGCCCACACTCCTCAGTCTTGTTGGGTTTTTGCTATAAGGCCAGGGTGGAATGTTGCAAGTCAGGTGCACCGAAGCTGCAAGGCTTTTTCTTCGGTAGAGCAACATTGATGCTGCAACGAGACTTTTGTCTAGCATAGCAGCATTGGTACCTAAAACTCCATACATGTGTCATGCGCGCGAGAGACGGGTATGCATGGGGTAGGGTGCTATGCATGGAAGAGTTGGTAATGTAGCAGAGGGTCGTGCAGACGAGGGGAATATTGGATAGTGGGAGAATATTCGAGATGCTGCAATCCGCGGATGTCGCACGTTGCATCAGATGGCTCATGAGTTGACTGGTCGATGTATGTCATCGTCGGTTGATGCCTAGCATCATCCAAGAAACACGATTGTAACATCCATATCAGTCGAGTACAGAAAACACAAAAAAAAGCTATAATAAAATAAAAAGGCCCACTAAATGGCATAAGGCCGGAGGTCAAACAACCCAGATATGGTCTGCTCAGATGCCAAGAGCTTGTTACAAAATCACCACACCCACCCACCGTTCCCACAGGTGTTGCTATTTAATGCTCGCTACGAGCAACATGGCATGTCTCCCATGTCGGTCGTACACCAGCGCGTAGCGAGTGCTCCCTTGGTAGGCTGATGACCCAATTTTTTGAATTATAGAAGGGCCTCCCCTCTGATTTATATTAAGAGAAATCATTTTGTTTAATGCTTTATGCATACTACTACTGAAACAAAATAAGAGAAAAAGCAAAGCCAAATGGCTAGCATAGTTCCACCGACAACGACCTAGGGTCTGGACAGGCGAGCAACACAACAAACACCTGACAGATCTACATAGCATTTTTAAAACTTACGCAACATTAAACATAACAATTCTAGGAACATCAACATAACCATGACCACATTTTCTACTAGTTCTAGTAGCTTTTATCCCTTCATCAACACCTCTTTATTTTCCATCTTTATCTGCAGAATAGACCAACTAAAGACATAAAAGGTAGCTTTATGAGAATAATTGGATCATTATATAACTTCTTGTAAAAAAATGATGTTGTTTCTGCATTTCCACAGTGTACAAAACAATGCAGGAACACCAACTAGAACCATCCTTTCCCCATTATTTGAAAAAGTTTTAATCCACCTCCCAAAGAAGTTATCAACGGAAGAAGGAACCGAATTCAAACCAAAGGCACATTTTACACCAAACCAAAGTAGTAGTAGGACAATTGAAACATACATGATAAATTGTTTCCTCTTTACCATAGAGCACATAATGTGCTCCCCTTCCAACCCCTTTTCAAGAAAGTGTCCTTAGTAGGAATACTTTTTCTAGCCACCAACCAAAGGTGCACCTTGATTTTAGCAGGAAATTTCAATTTCCACGAGAATTTTTATGGAAAGTGATAGTCCGCCTCAATCATTTTCCTATAAAGTGATTTGACATAATTTAATTTATCTCCAGTTAGAGACCACTCAATATGGTCTTTCCCCGATCTCATGTCAATCTCCTCACACCTCATTTTAAGGTTTCTCCACATTTCTAGGAATCCCCATACAAAGTCCTTCTAAAAGTAAATCCACCCATCCTTTTTGCAAAGCCTGAGCCACAATAATATCATGATCAAAGCTAAGAAGATAAAGTCTGGGATAAGCATCTTTTAAGGTTTTAGCATCAACCCAAATCTCCTCCCAAAACCTAATGCTATGTCCATCTCCCAGCTTCCACCTGCATAACTACTTAGATAGATCCTTGACTTCCAAAATGTTGGTCCAAACTGGGAATCACCAACCTTGGGTTTGGCCCTAGAGATACATCCCATTAGTGACATATTTATTCAACAAGACAGTTTGCCAAGGCCATTCTTAGTTTCAAGTTTCCAAATATCCAAATTAAGAATGCCTAGACCCCACAAATCCCTAGGTTTACAACATGTTTTCCAATTAACTAAATGGTACTTTTCTTGTCCTTGTCTGCTTGCCACACCATCCTGGCTCTAATGAAATCAGTTTTCTTTAGAATCCCCACATGAATGGGATAAAATCACATCATGAAGAGATGCATATTAGTTAAAAAAACCTGGACAAGAGTAATTCTCCGAGCAATTGAACCCAAGAGTTCACCTCGCCAAAATGCACGCCTTTTCTCAATCTTTTCCACTACACCAGTCCAGTGTTTGTTTCTAATCCTGACATTAGAAACAGGCATCCCTAAGTATTTCATCGGCAACTTCCCCGTCTCGCAAGTAAATATTATGTTTTGTTTCACCAAAGAGAAAAATTTCACTCTTATGAAAGTTGATTGTGAGACCAGACATCTACTCAAAAGCCCCTAAAATAAATTTCAGATTTCTAGCATAGTCAATATTATATTGTAGTTGGAAAATAATATCATCAGCATATTGCAACATGTTCACTCCATGAGCAATGTTTTCAACATGCACTCGTTTCACAAAATCATTTATATTGGCTTTTTCTATAATAACAACTAGGTCATCTGCCACTAGGTCAAAAAGTAAGGGGGATAGAGCATCTCCCTGCATAAGGCCCTTGCAGGTTTTAAAATAGGGACCAATCTTATCATTGACTTTAACTCTCACATTAGCACCTCTCATAGTCATCATAACCCTATCACACCACTTATCAGGGAATCTTTTCATCTTTAACATTTGGATCACAAATGGTCATTTAATTTTTTCACATGCTTTTTCAAAGTCGACTTTTAAAAAGAATGCATTTTGTTTATTTATGATGAATAGAGGTCAATGCTTCATGTAGCATTGTACCCTCTCCATAATATATCTCCCTTCAACAAAGACCAGTATGTGTCTTAGAGATCACAGGAAAACAATTCTACTAAGTATGTTCATTAACATCTTCGTAATAATTTTGAAACTAACATTTAAAAGATAGATGGGTCTGAATTTCTAAATTTGTTTGGCATCATCAATTTTTGGCACAAGGGTGATGGTTCCATAATCGAGTCTAGCAATATCAAATTTCTTTCAACAAAATCATCCAAAAGTCCTTTCACATCCCACTTAACTAACTCCCAAAATTCCTGATAAAAATCAACAGGGAAGCCATCAGCCCTCGGGCTTTTGTTTTTCTTCATTTGGAACACCATATCATGAATTTCTTGCACAGAGAAGGGTTTAATTAATTCCTCTGCAACATATGTACGTATTTCGTAAATGTCGTATATATTTAGAGATATTTGTGAGCAATCAGGTTACCCAAAAAGATTTTTATAAAAGTCAGTAATGTATTTCATTAATTGATCTTCTCCCTCGACAGTTTCTTCCTCTTGCTCCAAGGAAATGATTCTATTTTTACTTCTGGTACCATTTACCCTAGCATGATAATATCTAGTATTGATGTCTCCATCTTTAATTTCTTTATCCTTATATCTCTTAAGCCATTTCATTTATTCTTGTTTTAAAATTCCGACCAATCATTCTCTTAAGTCTTTTTGCTCCTATCTATCTCCAGTAGTAAGGCCCATGAAGTCAATATTCTTATCTATGACATCCAGCTTGCCAATGATTTCAACCTTAATTTTTCTGTACCAAGCATATGCATTTTTGTTCCACCCTCTAACTTTTTTCCTCAAGTTTCTCAATCTTTATTGACATTTTTCTAAACTGTCACCATGGTAGGTTTCACTCCAAACTTTACACAAAAATTCTGTAAATCCCTATGTGAGAACCCAAGAGTTCTTAAATATGGAACTTCACTAGGATGTTCTCCAGTGTCAAGTTATAGAGGAGTGTGGTCAGAGACTTCTCTAGCAAAAGCTTGAAGTACAGATAGATGATATCTCTCCTCCCATTCAAGACAACACATGACTCTATCAACTTTTTCATAAGTTGGGCCAGCTAAACTATTGGTCTAGGTATAGTTTTTACCATTTAATGGCATTCCTCTAAATCCTGCATGCACAATGATAGCATTAAGCACAAAGCGCTTGTTACTCTCTTGCCTAAACGGGAGGGCGCCGAGGAGTAGAGGGATTACCGCCCGGTAAGCTGGTGCATGGAGCGGTCAAAATATTCGATAAGGTGCTTGCATGTCGCCTCACCGATGATCTACCATGCTTGGTGAGCCAGCACCAGAGTGCTTTTGTGAAGGGGCGGTTCCTTCACGATTACTTCATGCTCGCCCAATGTATAGCTCGGTGCCTTCAATCATTGAAACAGCTAACGATCATGCTGAAATTGGATATATCGAAAGCCTTCGACATGGTATAGTGGCCTTTTCTTCTCGAGGTTCTTTAGCGTATGGGATTTGGCGCACGGTGGCTCTCTTGGATCGTCGGGCTCCTCTCTACCTCCAACACTTAGATCATGGTGAACAGGGTGCCGGGGCCCCAATCTATAACCGTTGTGGCCTCCGGCAGGGTGAACCGCTATTGCCGATTTTATTTATCCTCATCGTGGAACCACTGCAACGTCTCTTCAAGTTGGCCTCAGATTCCGGTATGCCTACTCCGCTGGCACCGACAGGCCTCGGGCGCCATATGCTAATCTTCATGGATGATGTCATTGAAGGAAATATGCCCTGGAGGCAATAATAAAGTTGTTATTTTATATTTCCTTATTCATGATAAAGGTTTATTATTCATGCTAGAATTGTATTGATCGGAAACTTAAATACATGTGTGAATACATAAACAAATACCGTGTCCCTAGTGAGCCTCTACTTGACTAGCTCGTTGATCAAAGATGCTTAAGGTTTCCTAACCATGGACATGTGTTGTCATTTGATAATAGGGTCACATCATTAGGAGAATGATGTGATAGACAAGACCTATCCGTTAGCTTAGCATAATGATCGTTCAGTTTATTGCTATTGCTTTCTTCATGTCAAATACATGTTCCTTCGACTATGAGATTATGCAACTCCCAGATACCGGAGGAATGCCTTGTGTGCTATCAAACGTCACAACGTAACTGGGTGATCATAAAGATGCCCCACAGGTATCTCTAAAGGTGTTTTTGGGTTGGCATAGATGGAGATTAGGGTTTGTCACTCTGAGTATTGGAGAGGTATCTCTGGGCCCTCTCGGTAATACACATAATCAGCTTGCAAACAAACGACTAAGGAGTTAGTCACGAGGTGATGTGTTACGGAACAATTAAAGAGACTTTCCCGTATCGAGATTGAACTAGGTATAGAGATACCGATGACCGAATCTCGGGCAAGTAACATACTGATGGATAAAGGGAATTATGTATGTTGTCATAATGATTCGACCGATAAAGATATTCGTAGAATATGGAGGAGCCAATATGGGCATCCAGGTTCCGCTATTGGTTATTGACTGGAGAGGTGTCTCGGTCATGTCTACATAGTTCTCGAACCTCTAGGGTCCGCACGCTTAACGTTCGATGACGATATAGTATTATATGAGTTATGTGATTTGGTGACCGAATGTTGTTCGTAGTCCCGGATGAGATCACGGACATGACGAGGAGTCTCAAAATGGTCGAGAGGTAAAGATCAATATATAGGACGATGGTATTCGAACGCCGGAAGTGTTCTGGAGGGTACCGGGTACTTATCGGGTCACCGGAAAGGAGTTTCGGGCACCCCCGACAAAGATATGGGCCTTATGGGCCAAGAGAAGGGAACACACCAGCCCACAAGGGGCTGGTGCGCCCCTATACAAGCCAACCCTATGAGGAGGAGAAGGAAAGAGGGGAGGGCAAGGAAAGTGTGGAGTAGGACTCCCCCTTCCTTCCCTCTCCCCCCCTCTTTCCTCCCCCCTTGTTTATACAGGGAAGGGGGGGTGGCAGGGCAAGGCAGGAGCCCTAGAGGCCGGAGGCCAGCCCTAGGGCATTCTTGGTTGCCTCCCCTCCCCTCCCACCTATATATATGTGTGGTGAGGGCGCCACACAAGGACACACAACATTGTCTTAGCCGTGTGCGGCGCCCCCATCCACCGTTTACTCCCTCGGTCATATTTTCATAGTGCTTAGGTGAAGCCCTGCGGAGATCACATCACCATCATCGTCACCACGCCGTGGTGCTGACAGAACTCATCTACTACCTCGTCATCTTGCTGGATCAAGTAGGCGGAGGGCGTCACCGAGCTGAACGTGTGCAGAATGCGGAGGTGTCGTATGTTTGGTACTTGATCGGTTGAAGCGCGAATAAGTTCGACTACATCAACCGCGTTGTGAAATGCTTCCGCTTACGGTCTACGAGGGTATGTAGACACACTCTCCACCTTGTTGCTATGCATCCCCATGGATAGATCATTGTGTGTACATAGTAAAAATTTTGTTTTCCATGCAACGTTTCCCAACAGTGTTATCAGAGCCAGGTCTATGCATAGATGATATGCACGAGTAGAACACAAAGAGTTGTGGGCAGTGATAGTCATACTGCTTACCATCAACGTCTTATTTTGATTTGGGGGTATTGTGGGATGAAGCGGCCCGGACCAACCTTACATGTCCACGCACATGAGACCGGTTCCACCGACAAACATGCAACTAGTTTTGCATAAAGGTGGCCGGCGGGTGTCTGTTTCTCCTACTTTAGTTGAATCGAATTTGACTGCGGCCAGTCCTTGAAGAAGGTTAAAACAGTAAACTTGACGAAACACCGTTGTGGTTTTATGCGTAGGTAAGAACGGTTCTTGTTAGAAGCCCGTAGCAGCCACGTAAAACTTGCAGCAACAAAGTAGAGGATGTCTAACTTGTTTTTGCAGGGCATGTTGTGATGTGATATGGTAAAGACATGATGTGATAAATGTTATTGGATGAGATGATCATGTTTTGTAAGTTATCGGTAATCGGAAGGAGCCTTATGGTTGTCTCTTTATTGTATGAAGTGCAAATGCCATGTAATTGCTTTACTTTATCACTATGCATTAGCGATAGTTGTAGAAGCAATAGTTGGCGAGACGACCACGACGCTACGATAGAGATCAAGGTGTCGAGCCGGTGACGATGGAGATCATGACGATGCTTTGGAGATGGAGATCAAAAGCACAAGATGATGATGGCCATATCATGTCACATATTTTTATTGCATGTGATGTTTAGAGAAAATATCTTTTATGCATCTTATTTTACTTAGTACGGCGGTAGCATTATAAGATGATCCCTTCACTAAATTTCAAGGTATAAGTGTTCTCCCTGAGTATGCACCATTGTGACAATTTGTCGTGTTGAGACACCACGTGATGATCGGGTGTGATAGACTCTACGTTCACATACAACGGGTGCAAGACAGTTTTGCACATACAAAATACTTGGGTTAAACTTGACGAGCCTAGCATGTACAGACATGGCCTCGGAACACTGGAGACCAAAAGGTCGAACGTGAATCATATAGTAGATATGATCAACATAAAGATGTTCACCATTGATGACTACCCCATCTCACGTGATGATCGGACATGGGTTAGTTTATTTGGATCATGTATCACTTAGATGACTTGAGGGATGTCTATTTAAGTGGGACTTCATTAGTAATTTGATTAACTGAACTTAATTTATCATGAACTTAGTCCTGATAGTATTTGCAAATTATGTTGTAGATCAATAGCTCGCGATGTAGCTCCCCGTTTATTTTTGATATGTTCCTAGAGAAAAATAAGTTGAAAGATGATAGTAGCAATAATGCAGACTGGGTCCGTGATCTGAGGATTATCCTCATTGCTGCACATAAGAATTATGTCCTTGATGCACTGCTAGGTGACAGACCTATTGCAGGAGCAGATGTAGACGTTATGAACATTTTGGCAAGCTCGATATGATGACTACTTGATAGTTTAGTGTGACATGCTTACGGCTTAGAATCAGGACTTCAAAAAGGATTTGAACTCCACGGAGCATATGAGATGTTCCAAGAGCTGAAATTGGTATTTCAGACTCATGCCCGTGTCGAGAGGTATGAGACCTCTCACAAGTACTTTGCCTACAAGATGGAGGAGAATAGCTCAACTAGTGAGCATGTGCTCAGAATGTCTGGGTACTATAATCACGTGAATCAAGTGAGAGTTAATGTTCCAGATAAGATAGTGATTGACAAAAGTTCTCTAGTCACTATCACCAAGATACTAGAACTTCGTGATGAACTATAATATGCAAGGGATGACGAAAATGATTCTCGAGCTCTTGGCGATGTTGAAATCGGTGAAGGTAGAAATCAAGAAAGGGTATCAAGTGTTGGTTAACAAGACCTCTAGTTTCAAGAAAAAGGGAAAGGGAAAGAAAGGGAACTTCAAGAAGAATGGCAAGCAAGTTGCCGCTCCCATGAAGAAGCCCAAAGCTGGATCCGAGCCTGAAATTGAGTGCTTCTACTGCAAAGAAAATGGTCACTGGAAGCGGAACCGCCCCAAATGCTTGGCGGATAAGAAGGATGGAAAAGTGAACAAAAGTATGTTTGATATACATGTTATTGATGTGTACCTTACTAGTGTTCAAAGTAGCCCCTGGGTATTTGATACCGGTTCAGCTGCTAAGATTAGTAACTCAAAACAGGAGTTGCAAAATGAACAGAGAATAGTTAAGGGCGAGGTGACGATGTGTATCGGAAGTGATTCCAAGGTTGATAAGATCACCATCGCATACTCCCTCTACCTTCAGGATTAGTGTTGAACCTAAATAAATGTTATTTGGTGTTTGCGTTGAGCATGAATATAATTGTATCATGTTTATTGCAATACTGTTATTCATTTAAGTCACAGAATAATTGTTGTTTTGTTTACATGAATAAAACCTTCTATGGCATACACCTAAAGTGAGTGGTTTATTGAATCTCGATTGTCGTGATACACATATTCACAATAGTGATGCCAAAAGATGCAAAGTTGATAACGATAGTGCAACATATTTGTGGCACTCCCGTTTAGGTCATATTGGTGTAAAGCGCATGAAGAAACTCCATGCAGATGGACTTTTGGAATCACTTGATTATGAATCATTTGATACTTGCGAACCATGCCTCATGGGAAAGATGACTAAAACTCCGTTCTCCAGAACAATGGAGCGAGCTAATGACTTATTGGTATTTATACATACCTATGTATGCGGTCTGATGAGTATTGAAGCACGCGGCGGGTATCATTATTTTCTGACCCTCACAGATAATTTGAGCAGATATGGGTATATCTACTTAATGAAACACAAGTCTGAAACATTTGAAAAGTTCAAAGAATTTCAGAGTGAAGTGGAGAATCATCATAACAAGAAAATAAAGTTTCTCCGATCTAATCGCGGAGGCGAATATTTGAGTTACGAGTATGGCCTTCATTTAAAACAATGTGGAATAGTTTCACAACTCACACCACCTGGAACACCACAACGTAATGGTGTGTCCGAATGTCGTAACCGTACTTTATTAGATATGATGCGATCTATGACGTCTCTTACCGATTTACCATTATCATTTTGGGGTTATGCATTAGAGACAGCTGCATTCATGTTAAATAGGGCACCGTCTATATCCGTTGAGACGACACCATATGAACTGTGGTTTGGCAAGAAACCTAAGCTGTCGTTTCTTAAAGTTTGGGGTTGCGACACTTATGTCAAAAGGCTTCAGCCTGATAAGCTCGAACCCAAATCGCAGAAGTGCATCTTCATAGGATACCCTAAGGAAACAATTGGGTACACGTTCTACCACAGATCCGAAGGTAAGATCTTTGTTGCCAAGAATGTAACCTTTCTAGAGAAGGAGTTTCTCTCGAAACAAGTGAGTGGGAGGAAAGTAGAATTTGATGAGGTAATTTTAGCTTCTCTTGAATTGGAGAGCAGCACATCAGAGAAATTCATTCCCGTGATGCCTACACCAACTAGAGAGGAAGCTAATTATGATGATCATGAAACTTCAGATTAAGTCACTACTGGACTTCGTAGGTCAACCATAACACGTTCTGCACCAGAGTGGTATGGTAATCCTGTCTGGGAAGTCATGTTATTAGACCATGGCGAACCTACGAACTATGAAGAAGCTGCGATGAGCCCAGATTCCGACAGATGGCTTGATGCCATGAAATCTAAGATAGGATCCATGTATAAGAACAAAGTATGGACTTTGGTGGACTTGCCCGATGATCGGCAAGCCATAGAGAATAAATGGATCTTCAAGAGGAAGACTGACGCTGACGGTAATGTTACTATCTACAAAGCTCGACTTGTCGCAAAAGGTTTTGACAAGTTCAAGGAGTTGACTACGATGAGACTTTCTCATCCGTAGCGATGCCTAAGTCCATCCGAATCATGTTAGCAATTGCCACATTTTATGATTATGAAATCTGGCAAATGGATGTCAAAACTGCATTCCTTAATGGATATCTCAAAGAAGAGTTGTATATGATGCAACCAGAAGGTTTTGTCGATCCTAAAGGTGCTAACAAAGTGTGCAAGCTCCAGTGATCCATCTATGGACTGGTGCAAGCATCTCCGAGTTGTAATATATGCTTTTATGAGGTGATCAAAGCATATGGTTTTATACAGACTTACGGTGAAGCCTGTATTTACAAGAAAGTGAGTGGGAGCTCTGTAGCATTTCTGATGTTATATGTGGATGACATATTGTTGATTGGAAATGATATAGAATTTCTGGATAGCATAAAAGAATACTTGAAAAGGGTTTTTTCAATGAAAGACCTCGGTGAAACTACTTATATATTGAGCCTCAAGATCTATAAGGATAAATCAAAACGCTTAATAGGACTTTCACAAAGCACATACCTTGACAAAGTTTTGAAAAGGTTCAAAAATGGGTCAGTCAAGGAAAGGGTTCTTGTTTGTGTTGCAAGGTGTGAAGTTGAGTAAGACTCAAAGCCCGATCATGGTAGAAGATAGGGAGAGAATGAAAGTCATTCCCTATGCCTCAATCATAGGTTCTATAAAGTACGCCATGTTGTGTACCAGACCTGTTCTGTGCCTTGCCAATGAGTTTGGCAAGGGGGTACAATAGTGATGTGAACTAGATTGTGTTCCTTGCCAATGAGTAGATCACTAGACATCGATCAAAATTATACTTAGAGGACTAAGGAAATATTTCTCGGTTACAGAGGTGATAAAGAGTTCGTCGTAAAGAGTTATGTCAATGCAAGTTTTTACACCGATCCAGATGACTCTGAGTCTCAATCTGGATACATATTGAAAGGGGGAGCAATTAGCTAGAATAGCTCCATGCACAGCATTGTAGACATAGAAATTTGCAAAATACATACAGATCTGTATATGACAAATCCATTGACTAAGCCTCTCTCACAAGAAAAACATGATCACACCTTAGTACTCTTTGGGTATTAATCACATGGCGATTCAACTAGATTGTTGACTCTAGTAAACTCTTTGGGTGTAGTCACATGGCGATGTGAACTGTGGGTGTTAATCACATGTCGATGTGAACTAGATTATTGACTCCAGTGCAAGTGGGAGAAATATGCCCTAGAGTCAATAATAAAGTTGTTATTTTATATTTCCTTATTCATGATAAAGGTTTATTATTCATCCTAGAATTGTATTGATCGTAAACTTAAATACATGTATGAATACATAAACAAATAGCGTGTCCCTAGTGAGCCTCCACTTGACTAGCTCATTGATCAAAGATGGTTAAGGTTTCCTAACCATGGACATGTGTTGTCATTTGATAACAGGATCACATCATTAGGAGAATGATGTGATGGACATGACACATCCGTTAGCTTAGCATAATGATCATTTAGTTTGTTGCTATTGCTTTCTTCATGTCAAATATATGTTCCTTCGAATATGAGAATATGCAACTCCCGGATACCAGAGGAATACCTTGTGTGCTATCAAACGTCACAACGTAACTAGGTGATCATAAAGATGCTCTACAGGTATCTCTGAAGGTGTTTGTTGGGTTGACATAGATCGAGATTAGGATTTGTCACTCTGAGTATCGGAGAGGTATCTATGGGCCCTCTCGTTAATACACATCATAAGCTTGCAAGCAAACGACTAAAGAGTAGGTGATGTATTACGGAACGAGTAAAGAGACTTGCCGGTAACGAGATTGAACTAGGTATAAAGATACCGACGATCAAATCTCGGGCAAGTAACATACCGATGGACAAAGGGAATTACGTATGTTGTCATAAAGGTTCGACCGATAAAGATCTTCGTAGAAATGTAGGAGCTAATATGGGCATCCAGGTTTCGCTATTGGTTATTGACCGGAGATGTGTCTCGGTCATGTCTACATTGTTCTCAAACCCATTTGGTCCGCACGCTTAACGTTCAATGATGATATAATATTATATGAGTTATGTGATTTGGTGACCGAATGTTGTTTATAGTCCCGGATGAGATCACGGACATGATGAGGAGTCTCGGAATGGTCGAGAGGTAAAGATAGATATATAGGACGATGGTATTCGGACACCAGAAGTGTTTCGGAGGGTACCAGGTACTTATCGGGTCACCAGAAATGAGTTTCGGACACCCCAGGCAAAGATATGGGCCTTATGGGCCAAAAGATGGGAACACACCAGCTCACAAGGGGCTGGTGCGCCCCTATACAAGACAACCCTATGAGGAGGAGAGGGAAAGAGGGGAGGGCAAGGAAAGTGTGGAGTAGAACTCCCCCTTCCTTCCCTCTCCCCCCTCTTTCCTTCCCCCTTGTTTATACAAGGAAGGGGGGGCAGGGCAAGGCAGGGGCCCTAGAGGCAGGCGGCCAGCCTTAGGGCGCGCCTGGCTGCCTCCCCTCCCCTCCCACCTATCTATATGTGGGGAGGGGGCGCCACACAAGGACACACAACATTGTCTTAGCCGTGTGCAGCGCCCCCGTCCACCGTTTAATCCCTCGGTCATATTTTCGTAGTTCTTAGGCGAAGCCCTGCGGAGATCACATCACCATCACCGTCAGCACGCCGTTGTGCTGACGGAACTCATCTACTACCTCACCGTCTTGCTGGATCAAGAAGGCGGAGGACGTCACCGAGCTGAACGTGTGCAGAACGCGGAGGTGTCATATGTTTGGTACTTGTTCGGTTGAAGCGCGAAGAAGTTCGACTACATCAATCGCGTTGTGAAATGCTTCCGCTTACGGTCTATGAGGGTACGTAGACACACTCTCCCCCCATTGCTATGCATCTCCATGGATAGATCATTGCGTGTGCGTAGATTGTTTTTTTGTTTTCCATGCAATGTTTCCCAAGAGTCATCGTTTTCATCAAGCCGGTGGACATCGAGTTGAGAACTACAACAGCGATCATGGAGCTGTACGGTACTTCAGCCGGCCTATGTGTTAACATGCAGAAAACCTTGGCTATGCCAATCCGCTGCTCGAAGGTAGATTTGGCGCATATTGAGGGCATCATGGGTTTCCTGCTTGGATCCTTCCCATGCAAATACCTAAGCCTCCCCCTATGTCTTAAGAAGCCCTCGATGGCACAATTACCTGGACTAGTGGACCAATTGGCAAATCGCTTGCCTACATGGAAGGCAGCGGCCCTGCGGAAGAGTGGAAGGCTAATCTTGGTTCTATCGGTGCTATGCTCGATCCCGCTACATGCGATGTTGGCGCTGGACCTCCCCATGAAGACTATAGCTGACATGAATAAGATAGTTAGAGGATTCCTCTGGTGCGGTAAGGCTCAAGCAAATGGGAGGAATTGTTCCGTGGCTTGGGCCGAAGTCTGCATGCCACGATGGGCAGGAGGCATAGGGATTCCATGTCTCAAGTGGTTGAACATAGCAATGCAGGCTCGCTGGTCTTGGTTACAACGTGTGGACCAGGATAGACCATGGATGGAGTTCAAGTTTGCCCTCCCCAAGGAATCCTTGGCGTTGTTTGCGGCAGCCACGTCGGCGACAGTAGGGAATGGGAAGGAGACCCTATTCTAGGAGGACCGATGGCTTCACGGGATGCAGATACATGAGCTTGCACCGGCACTCTATGAGGGCGTATCGCAGCGAGCCAAGGCCACACGTATGGTTAACGAGGCGATCTCCCTCGGCACTTGGACACGAGACATCAGCCCCGATATGGCATTCATAGCTCTGGTGGACTACTTGGGGGTACGGCCACGTCTGCAAGGGTTCCAGTTACAGGAGAATGTCCCCGACTCCATCTCTTGGTCGTGGGAATCAAACGGACAGTTCTCGGTCTGCTCCGCCTACGCTGCTTTGTTCGCCGGTAGGGAAGTGGTACCAACCACGGACTTCTCATGGAGGTCTCGGGCCCCTCTCCAGTGTCGTTTCTTCACCTGGCTAGCTATGAGAAATTGATGTTGGACTTCTGACCGACTCGCCCGACATGGACTTCTGCATCAAGATGCGTGTCCTTTCTGTGACTAGGAGGAGGAAACTATTGATCACATCCTACTGACTTGCGTTTTTGCAAGAACAATGTGGAGAACATTGTGTTCAGCCTTAGGAAAACTAGAATGGTCTCCCATGACCCAGGACGCACTCAAGGGATGGTGTGCGGCGAGAACAACATGAGTGCATAAGCCGAAGGAGTTGAGGGCTCTCCTCACGCTCTTGCTTTGGAAGCGTAGGAATGCGATCGTCTTTGACGGTGCCTCTCCGTCTCTAGAGGTGGTGGTCAGTCGAGTCGTCGTCGAGGGAAGAGTTTGGCAGCACGCGAGCCTGTTGAAAGGGCGAAATGGATAGTCTGTTTGAGTTGTTGTCTGGGTGGGCGAGTACCGAGTAATCCGTTCTGTGTATTGTAGGTGGAGCGGTGAGTTGAAGGCGTGGTTTGATGCTATTGTAGTGTTTAACTCTCTATAATGTCAACGGTGGTTGGACCCCTCCCCCCTTTATAAAATATAATACGCACACTCGTGCGTATTCGAAAAAAATTAAGCACAAAGCTCCAATAATTAACATCATTGAGTTGTTTTTTCACTGCAATTCCTAATAATATTAAAGTCTCCACCAACTAAACAAAGCAGTGGGGGCTGACGACCTAGTAGCGTAGGGGGCGTGACGGGGCAACTATTGGGGACCAATTTCTTCGGTTCGTTTGCATATAATATTTCTGGGTTTTCATTTTGTTTGTTTATGAGAAACAACAGAGTGCCGACTGCCGAGTACTAAGACTGAAGTAACCAGGGAATCATCGCTGTACAGAAAGCAAACTGCAACAAGCCAACAATCGTGACACAAAGTATATGAACTACGGTACTAAACACACAGGCACACACATGGTAAAATCGTAACGAGTCCAGCATACGCGCCATGACAGTGCTCCTGGGCGGCGCATGGCGCATCATCCTCCGTTTCCGGGCGACCTCTACTCGTACCAGGTGTATCCCAGGGGCGGCGCACGCACGCCGTAGCCGTAGCCGTAGCCGGAGCTGTAGTAGTGGCAGCTGGGCAGGCCGCAGGGGCTGGAGTAGCAGCCCGGCGTGCAGCGGTACCCGTAACCGCCGTACGGCGTCCCCTTGTCGCCGCAGTCGTCGCAGCACGGCTCCTTGCAAGCCTTCTCGCACCTCTCCTTGCAGGCCTTCTCGTACTTTTCCTTCCAGGCCTTCTCGCAGGCCTCCTGGCAGGGTGTCTTCTTCTCCTTGGGCTTGTCGTCCTCCACGCTGACGATGGACGCGGCGAAGCACGACTTCCTCAGCTGGTGCACCACGCACACCGGGTCCACGGTGCCGACCACCGTCAGCGTGCACTTGTCCTCGTCGACGACCATGGACTTGATCCCTGGAGGGTCACACACATTTGGTAAAGAGAAGCAGCAAGAGGTGCAAGATAGACAGGATCACAGGAAGGAGAGTCAGAGAGAGATATACCCTCGAGCTTGGAAACGATTGACAGGATCCCACTCGTGCACTTCTTGCCGACGAGATCGGCTCTGATCACAATCTTCTGCAGGCCATTCAGAAGAGAAAACACAAGCATATATTCAGTACAAATGTTTTCATGATCGAAACGAAGAATATGGTGGCCAATTACCTTAGACATGGTGTGAGCTATCTTCTGGTACTCTTGGATCTTGGGGTCGACGCGGACTCCTGAGTGTGCAGGGAGCAAGACGATGTCTGAAGTTATGTGAGAAATGCCTCGTTCCAAGTCGTTTATATATGATCTGAAGTCAACTCAGCAACCTCCATATTGGTTGGGAATTGGTCGTATTCGTTGGAGTATATTCCTACTAGATGTGTTAAATCTAATCATTCTGCTGCTACTGGTCGAAAGAATTCCTTGCAACCGTAGTTATACCAAGGTTTCCAAACCGAATTGGTCAGTCTACGTCTTCTCTCTTATGTTTTTTCATCCGTGGAAATGTCAAAGCCGCAGGCCTTTTGAAGTTCCAACACGCTTGCGTTTTCAATCATGAGAGAGAAAGACCAACAGCAACTCCGCGTATGTACCCGAAGAAATCGAGGAACGTTCTGCAAGTTGCATACGGTGGCAACCGAGAAAATGAGAAATCAAGTCAACTCAAATGCCACTGTACCATTGGCTAGGATTTGGTTACGCTAGTCGTAGCTCAACTGCTCGTAGAAGGACTTAGTAGTTATTAACCGAAAAATGCTTTCGCTCCGTTTTTTTAGAAAAGAAGGATGACTCCCGGCCTCTGCATCTGAGCGATGCATACAGCCATTTTATTAATTATTCTCACAAGACCTTACAAAGTCATACAACAGTAAGACTAAAGCCACCGTCTAAGCAACAACTGTCGCTACACCTATCCAATTGATGAAGGGGCGCAGATAGTCTGGGCCTAATACCAAACAGACATCGCAGCCAAACCTAAACATTTAAGACCTGAGGTCCCAACCAGGACGCCTGCCGGGTATGGGGCACCTACCAGTCCGGCGCTCTCCTCAACCATGACGCCTGCCGGGTATAAGGCCGTCGCAGCCACCTGCCACTAACCATCTTCAGAGCTGTACTGTTGCATGTACCGTACCAGGTCTCTGTGCCATCGACGCCACCACGACGCCCGACAGCGTCGTCCTCCTGCGCGAGTCCATCCTCCCACAGCGAACTCCGAATCTGCACTGCACCATGCCGTCAAGATCCGTCGTCATCAGTGTGTAGGATGAAGCACCGCACCCACCAAAGAATCCGTCCTCTCGTCCCTCGATCACGTGTGTACCTCCAAGAATGACGCCCCCAAGGGAGGAACGACACCAGAGCGCCGCCGTCATCTGATCTGGGGTTTCCCCCGGAGGTAGCAGAGAGTGTCCTTGAACTTCTCCGTGGCTATGCCTTCAAGAAGGGAACGACGCAGATAGCGCCGCCACTGCCGGCCTTAGAAGGAGCCGAAGGCAAGTTTTCACCCAGATCAGTTCGAAGGGATCCAACTCTCGTGTCCTGGCCGTCGTCACCACCAGCACCACCAGGCAGACCCTGGAGTACCGGCATATCAGCGAGCCACCGGCACCACCGCATCCAGATCGCCGGCCACGCCGGGCCGCCGCCATCCCACGCGACGTCCGAGTCAGAGACGAAGCCGCCGACCGCGCACAGGGACCGCCGCCGCCTGCACACGCCGGAGCGCCGCCGAGATCCCAGCGGCCACCACCGCTTGCCGAAGCCAACCGCCCGAGCACTGGCTCCACCATGGAGCCACCAGATCAGGGAGGAAGACGCGCGCCGACCACCCTCGCGTACCCCGCCGCACGCCCGAGCGCCGGCGCCACCGCGGCGCCATCAGATCGGGATGAGGAGGAGCCCGCGCGCTCGCCGCTCCGTGCAGACCACGCCGCCGCCAGCGCCGCAGTGACACCAAGCAGGGGAGCTTCGTCCAGATCCGCCGGTGGCCCGACCTGTCGCCGAGCCGAGCGCCGCCGCGAGGGCCGGCGTCCCGCGCCGCCTAGGAGCCTCGCGAGGGGGAGGGAGCCCCGCCGCTGCCGACGCACGCGCGGGCTTTGCCCGACGGCGTCCCCTGGCGGCGGTGAGGGAGAAGGAAGGCGAGGAAGGGGAGCGGCAGCGACGATCTAAGGTTCCGCCCTGGCCGCTCGCGGGAGCGGCACGGGGGACGGGAGGGTCCACTCTACATGCAACGCATGGAAGGAATGAGAAGGAAGTAGCACCACTTTATATATAAAGCAAACCGACCAAGCCACACACAAGCATACGAG
The DNA here is from genome assembly GCF_002162155.2 of Triticum dicoccoides. Classification (NCBI taxonomy): domain Eukaryota; kingdom Viridiplantae; phylum Streptophyta; class Magnoliopsida; order Poales; family Poaceae; genus Triticum; species Triticum dicoccoides. Next base: position 233,399,159 of record NC_041385.1, on the reverse strand, counting down.
TTCAGCCACAAACACGTCCAAGGCGTGGAGGTCCAACACACACACAAGCACGACACAAGGTATCAAGGTTAATGCTGAGGGCACAACTCAACAAGCCCAAAGAAGGAAAGAAAAAAGAGGCCGGCACAACGGCGCACTGGAGATAGCTGGACACCTATCTGGCTCTAGAGGAGGCGGCAAAAGCGGAGGCGTCACACGGAAGGCCATCGCTCGAAGGTCGGAGATGAGAGTGTTGACGGCGTTCCGATCCTGGATGCGGCTAAGTGGCCGCTAGAGCTGCAAGAAACCACACATCTTAAAAATGGTGTCAGTCGCACGGCGAAGAGGAAAACACTGGATGGCAAGCCTATTGCGCACGATCCAGAGCGTCCAGGCTAGCACCCCAACACATAGCCACCTAATGTGGTGGTGACGAGGGGCAGAGGCCTGAATCTCCGCCAGCAAGTCGGGGAAGTTGGTGTTGCACCAAGTTCCGCCAACCACGTCGTGGAAGCAGGACCAAAGGAACTGGGCGGTCATGCAAGAGAAGAAGATGTGGTTAGCATCTTCAGCTACACCACAGAGGAGGCACAGGCCGTCGCTAGGGCCGTTGCACTTGCGCACCTCAACACCAGAGGGCAAGCGACCACGAATCCACTACCAGAGAAAGATCCTGATCTTCAATGGGAGACAGATATCCCATATCAAAGTAAACGACTCCGGAGCCGTAGATGGGGCAATTGCTTGATAGAGGGACTTGGTCGAGAAGCGGCCCGAAGTCTCTAGTTGCCACGAGAGGGAGTCCTCAGCGTTGTCCACGTCGAGAGGATCAAGGGCGATGGCCTGAAGAAGAGCATCCCAAGCGGCAACCTCAAGGGGGCCAAAAGATCGACGGAACGCGAGGCGCCCTAAGTCAATAAGGGCCACCTCCACGGAAACCCGAGGGTCAGCCGTGATGGTGAAAAGCTCGGGGAAGCGGGCGGCAATAGGGAGGTCGCCAACCTAACGGTCGAACCAAAACAGGGTCGATGCACCAGATCCCATAGAAATGGACGTGCTGATGCGGAGGACTGGCATGAGTTGGACCACGGCGTGCCAGAACTGGGTTCCTCCCGGGCACTGGCAGAAGGCAAGGGGCTGGCCCCGAAGGTATTTGGCATGAATGATGTCCAACCACAGGCCGCCCTCACCATTGGCAATCCGCCACAGCTAGCGTGTCAGCAGAGCAATATTCACGCGCCTAGAGGCCATGATCCCAAGACCTCCCTGGTCTTTGGGTTTGCATATGTCTGGCCAGCTAACCATGTGGTATTTCTGCTTGTCCCCCTCGCCTGCCCAGAAGTAATTGGATTGGTATTTGGCAATCTCCTGATGAAAAGTCTCATGTAAGCTATAAAAGCTCATTAGGGACCAAAGGAGGTTGGAGAGGGAGGACTTGATGAGAATCACCCAGATGGCCTTGGATAGCCACCTACCCCTCCAAGGTTCTACCCGGTGCTGCAGGCATGTTATGGTCGGCTGCAGGTCCACCACCGTGAGCCTGGAATCACTGATGGGAATCCCCAAATAAGATGTGGGGAAGGAGCCCAGTCTACAGTTAAGACGATCGACCATCCCTTGAACTCCTCCTGGGAGTAGCCAAGGATCATCACCTCGCTCTTGTCAAACTTGATTGTGAGGCCCGACATCTGCTGGAAGCAGATGAGGAGGAACTTAAGGTTGGCGATGTCAGACTGCGAACCCTCGATCATGATGATGGTGTCATCTGCGTACTAAAGGAGGGAGACCCCTTCCCCTCCCACCAGATGGGGTACCACCCCACGGATATGGCCAGCAGACTTAGCCTTAACGAGGATAGCTACTAGCGCATCAACCACCATGTTGAAGAGGAACGGGGAGAAGGGGTCGCCTTGGCGAACCCCACACAGGGTGGGGAAGTAGGGTCTAATCTCATTGTTGATGTTTATTGCGGTTTGACCGCACGAAACAAGTTGCATGACACGGGTGACCCACCGATCGTCGAAGCCCTTGTGAAGGAGGACTTCACGAAGGAAAGACCACCGAATCGTGTCATAAGCTTTATGGAAGTCCAACTTCAGGGAAACCGCACGCTGGCGCTTTGCGTGGACTTCATGCAGGACCTCGTGGAACACCAACACCCCATTGAGGATGAACCGGACTTGGATGAAGGTGGATTGGTTGGGGTGGGTAATGGAGTTAGAGAGTAGGGTCACCCTATTGGCATACCCTTTCACAAGAATCCGAAATATCATGTTAAGCACCATGATAGGACGGAACTGGCGGATATCCGAGGCACCCGGGACCTTAGGGATTAGAGTAATAATCGCATAGTTGAGGCGACCTAGGTCCATCGATCCCACATAGAACTCGTTGAAGAGCGCCATAACCTCGGGCTTGATAGCGTGCCAGAAGGATCGGAAGAATTTCATCGGCAGGACATCTGGACCCGGAGCGGAGGAAGGGTTCATGCCCTTAATTGCAGCGTGAACCTCTTCCTCCCCGAAGGGGGCCATAAGTGCCTCATTGGCCGTAGCTGAGACCAGCTGACAGCCCACCCAGGTATCTATGGCCAGAGAGGCGCCACCCCTAGGGGAGGGGAAAAAGGGCTTTACAGAATTTCTGTTTCGAGCTTTTCTGTGAACAAGTTGATCAGCTGCTAGGATTGGATCCCCAAACCCATCCAAATTGGAGTTTTGATTTGAGGGGTACCACTAGCTTTTAGAATCCATGACACTTTGATCATGATTCAAGTTGGAGAGAAGGACAAATATAAATCTGTAATCTACAAAGGCAACGACGCAACAAAGACAATGAAGGGTTTCTTTTCTTGCTTAGGGCAACTCAGATCGGACAACCCAAATAGATAGTAAAATTGTTCGCCTTTTGTCCGTTTGGATCGCCAGCAGGGCGGGCGTCCACCCCTTGTCCGCCATTTTCTGGCCATAGCGCCCAACAAGATGACCCGTTTGATCCGTTCTGTCCATCTTTTTTTAATTAAATTGGCAATTTATATATTCTATACATTTATAACCAAATAAAAAAATGAATGGAACATTTCACATTATTAAAAAACAAGCCACATAGTTTACAACCAAATAAATTTGAAATTATAGCAAATAAATTAAAAGAAAAAGAGTATATACAACTATTGGTTTCCTATGTGAGTCCATATATACACAACCAAATCATCTTGAAGTTTAATGTCAGCTCCCAATCACGCATTTCATGATGAAATTGGATGAACTCTGCAACCATTGCCGCTCCGTCCTCGGGCTCAACCAACTCACCCTAGTAATCCCCCCTTTGTCATAGAAGTTACCATAACAATCATGTTGTGTATGATTACACAAGGAGTCATCACCACCCACATAGTTTTAGTGCTCCATGTTTTAGCACGGTGCCGAACAATAGCCCAATGAGATTACAACACACCAAAAGTATGCTCCACTTCCTTCGTAGCACTCTCTTGTTCTTTGGCAAACCTAGACCTCTTCTCTCCTTAGGGCTCGGAGATTGTCTTCACGAATATATATCACGGAGGCTAGATCCTCATCCAGGTGGTATCCCTAGTTGTATTGGTGGCCATTGATCCCATAGTTGACCTTTGGGGAATGGCCTTTTGAAATCCTTGAGAACACGGAGAGCGCTCAAGCACGTTAATGTCACTGTGAGAACCTGCCATGTCGAAAAAAGAGTGCCAAATCCAGAGATCTTGTGATGCCATGCACAACTTCAAGTATGACCATGCAACCATCAACATGTCCCTTATATTGCCCATGCCAAGAAATTGAACAGCTCTTTCACTCCCAATGCATAATCTATGCTTCCAAGCATCTCTGAAAAGGCACACGATTCATTGATGGATAACAAGCGGGTTGTATCCTCATCATTTGGTTCTCACAAGTACTCCGGGCCAAATACTCTAACCATAGCTTTGCAGAACCTGTACAATGGCATGTGGACTCACTCATGCATATGTACTAATCAACTAGATCAGCGCGAACTTCATATGCAAGCATCATAACAGTTGTAGTACATTTCTGATAAGAGGTGAAGCCAATAAAGGGGATCATAGTTGCATTTGAATAAATCATCATAACCCACCACCCCCTGCCGAATACGGTTGAACAATGGTCTCGTCATCTGGAAGCATCAGCGGAAAAGGTTGGCAAGGAATATTGAGTTTGTCTGATGGAAATAATCGTTAAAGAGTAGGACAACCGTTTTAGCAGTTATGTTTCAACCTAGGCGCATGGCCTGGTGTCGATCCTCTAAAAAATGGCCGTTGTCTTGTGATGTGTTCTGTAACGAGAAGTGTAGAAACCCCAACATAACTATCATCGTCAGACGATTCTTTAGATGATGATGAACATATGATGTTATTGTAAAAGAAACTCGTCCGAGTTATCGGCCATGATCCTTTCGAGTGATGTGAATCCGTACCTTACTAGGCAACTATGGGCATGGACGAGTCTTTGCCAGGCAAAGGTTCGAACACCTTGTGGGCTGGTGTGGATGAGTCTCAACTAGTGAAGGGACTCTCCTTGGCCAGTTCAGGAAGTAGAGCTAGAGAACCACATCCTTCGATGGTGATCGTGGAGGTGGTGTGCTGACGGGTGGTTACAACCCTGAGTAGGGTGCGGGCCGCGAGCTACACCATCAGTGGCAAGAAGCGGAACCAACGCCAGTGATGGATGCGGCAGGGGCAGATGGGTGGGATTTCCAGGGTGGCAAAGAGGCCAAAAGCTGGGTAGCGATGGCAAGGGCGACGAGGCCGAGGAGGTCAAACTCGTATGGGGGAGGACTGGCCTGTGTGGCACCGACATGCAGGCCAAGGGAGGACACCGTGGGCGTCCGAGGTGTGTCCATGCAGACTCAAACCCAGGTCAAATTTGGGCTAGAAATGGGTCGAAATGGAAATCCATCCATTTGCTTCGGCACATTGGGCTTTGTTTTTTGTCCACGTGGACCTAGACGTGAAAAATGGGTCGACCCGTTAAAGTTGCCCTTAGTACTCCAACCATTCCGATCAAGTGGAGGTTTTTTAAGAAGGACAAAAGTTTTGCCTCATTCATTAATTAAGGGAGCGCTACTACAGGATGTTGCTAATGCAACACTACAATCAGAGACCCTTCAACAAAACTGCGTGTGATGCATTAATCGCAAACGACGATGTAAATAAACCATCAAAAAGGATGCAAAACATTTGCGATGGCGGATACACCAAACACAGTTCATATTACATTTGCGTGTGCGATGAGTGACATACGGTCAATCCATAAGAACTATTTCCGACGAGGCAGAACAACAGAAACGGGCTGCTATATAAAGGTGTGTGGAATAGACGGCATACAGTCTGCTCGGATAACTGTTTGCTATTAGGGAATGCAATAGAAACAGTTAGCCAGATCAAGGTGTGTGAGATATACGACATACGGTTTGCTCGCACGAACTGTTTTCGATTAGGGAAGACAACATAAATGGTTCAACTTAACAAGATGTGTCTGATATGCGACATACAGTTCGCATAAATGAACTGTTTGCGATGGGCCAAAAGAACACAAAGATTTGTGTAAACAAGATGTGTTTGATACACGGTAAACAGCCCACTCGGAAGAACTATTTGCGATGAGAATATATAACACAGACAGTGACTAGAGTTAATTCGTGTGCGATTCTCTGTGTAGAGAAAACATTGAAAACTGTAAACTAGTTGCTTGTGATGGCTACCAGTATCGCACATGATGCATGCACGAGTACGCGTGTGCGATCATACATAAGTTACACCTACGTTTCCTTATGGTAACACGTGTGCGATAACACGTGATACCGCATATGGTTGTCAGGTTGTGTGCTCCACTTAGTCTTCCCGCGCTCCAACGAAGGCTTCCCGCGCTCCACATGGGTGAATTGTAAAAATCCCCAATCCCCTAGCCAGCTGCTAGCTATAAATAACCACAGCAATGGCCGGCGACAGCAACTCGCTACTGATCCAATGGATAGCTAGTTACCCACACATACCGGCATACCCCCAATGGCTCACGACGGGATGGAGTCGCGCGACGGCGGAATCGAGGCTGAAGGCACGATGGTCAGCTTGGCGGTCGACGGCCATGTCGTCGCCTTTCCTGGCAACGGCCAGAGGAAGTAGGAAACACGGTATGAGCAAGCCGTTAGGTTAGCCAGGGTCGTCCTAAAAGTAGAGAGGGATCACCAGCGGGCGATACTGCTGGCTTGGCGCAAAGTGCGGCGGATGGTGCGGGCGGCAGAGGAGGAACCATGACGACGCAAGGACAACTGCAACAGTGGTGGCCACTGCCGCACGGGGCATGCTTATGTCCCAGATGATGGAGGGCGTAGTGCCGGACGTCACCGGGGCATGCATGGGGGCCATCACGGCAACCCTAGCGAGAGCCAACGTCGTCTCGCTGGACGTCACTACGGTAGACCCGGCGGTCGCGGTAGCCCTGGTGAGCGCTGCGCCCGAGGCAGTACCGGCCATTCCCGGTGTCGTGTCTGCCCCAGCCTCGATCGATCAGGGTGTGTAGGTCATCGACTTGGCAGCCTCCACTCCCACTGAGCCCATGATCGACACGCTGATGGACGATGGCTGTTGTGCGTGCTGGGTCATCATCAGGTGCACAGTGTAGCTCTTTTGTGCATGCGAGGTTCGTTATATTCTTGTAAATTAATGATATATATCAATGTATGTATGTATATATATCAATTGATTTATTCATGCATGTATGTCAATTGTATGGGCTGGCATGTCTGTATATTATCTGAATTTTCCATATGGACATGCAAATGCCTTCTAGACATCGGTGCTGATCCCCATGTCGAATACATGCACATCCTCTACTCTACTGGGCACACGCTTAGACTGAATGAATTGTGTACGATACTAATACTTTCCATGTAAATTTAAGAATTTGGCTAACAACATTTGAGTAACATATATATAGTGGTGACACTATTTGACAAAAGGCGGATCCGGGTAACACGGTTTTGACAACCATATGGTCCATACCTACATAGTTAATGTTGGGGAACGTAGTAATTTCAAAAAAATTCCTACGCACACGCAAGATCATGGTGATGCATAGCAATGAGAGGGGAGAGTGTGTCCACGTACCCTCGTAGACCGAAAGCGGAAGTGTTAGCACAACGCGGTTGATGTAGTCGTACGTCTTCACGGCCCGACCGATCAAGCACCGAAACTACGACACCTCCGAGTTCTTGCACACGTTCAGCTCGATGACGTCCCTCGTACTCCAATCTAGCCGAGTGTCGAGGGAGAGTTCTGTCAGCACGACGGCGTGGTGACGATGATGATGTTCTACCGTCGCAGGGCTTCACCCAGGCACCGCTACGATATTATCGAGGAGGACTATGGTGGAGGGGGGCACCGCACATGGCTAAGAGATCAATGATCAATTGTTGTGTCTATGGGGTGCCCCTCCCTCGTAAATAAAGGAGTGGAGGAGGGGGCCGGCCAAGGGGGTGGCACGCCCTAGGGGGGGAGTCCAACTCCCACCGGGAGTAGGACTTCCCCTTTTCCTATTAGGAGAGGGAGAGGGAAGGAAGACGAAGGAGGGAGGAAGGAAAAGGGGGGCCCGCCCCCCCTCCCAATTCGGATTGGACATGGGGGGGGTGTCCCCTCCCTTGCTCCTTTCCCCTCCTTTCCACTAAGGCCCATTAAGGCCAATATACCGCCCGGGGGGTTCCGATAACCTCCCAGAGCTCCGGTATTGTCCCAATCTCACCCGGAACCTTTCCAATGTCCAAATATAGTTGTCCAATATAAGGATCTTCATGTCTCGACCATTTCGAGACTCCTCGTCATGTCCGTGATCACATCCGGGACTCCGAACAACCTTCGGTACATCAAAACACATAAACTCATAATATAACTATCATCTAACTTTAAGCGTGCGGATCCTACGGGTTCGAGAACTATGTAGACATGACCGAGACACGTCTCCGGTCAATAACCAATAGCGGAACCTAGATGCTCATATTGGCTCCCACATATTCTACGAAGATCTTTATCAGTCAAACCGCATAACAACATACGTTGTTCCCTTTGTCATTGGTATGTTACTTGCCCGAGATTCGATCGTCGGTATCTCAATACCTAGTTCAATGTCGTTACCGGCAAGTCTCTTTAATTGTTACGTAATGCATCATCCCGTAACTAACTCATTAGCTACATTGCTAGCAAGGCTTATAGTGATGTGCATTACCGAGAGGGCCCAGAGATACCTCTCCGACAATCGGAGTGACAAATCCTAATCTCAAAATACGTCAACTCAACAAGTACCTTTGGAGACACCTGTAGAGCACCTTTATAATCACCCAGTTAGGTTGTGACGTTTGGTATCACACAAAGTGTTCCTCCGGTAAGCGGGAGTTACATAATCTCATAGTCATAGGAACATGTATAAGTCATGAAGAAAGCAATAGCAACATACTAAATGATCAAGTGCTAAGCTAACGGAATGGGTCAAGTCAATCACATCATTCTCCTAATTATGTTATCCCGTTAATCAAATGACAACTTATGTCTATGGTTAGGAAACGTAACCATCTTTGATTCACGAACTAGTCAAGTAGAGGCATACTAGTGACATTATGTTTGTCTATGTATTCACACATGTATTATGTTTCCGGGCAATACAATTCTAGCATGAATAATAAACATTTATCATGATATGAGGACATAAATAATAGGGACATTTACATCTATGCCCCTAATTTGCGCCCACTCTCAGATTTACCCCTAATTTCAAAGCCTGCTCAAATTTGCCCCTCCGCCGTTAGGCGCACTTACAGAAATGCCCTTCTGTGCCGTTACCGTCCAGTCAAAGCAGGTCAAAGCTGGTCAAAGGGCATTGACCGTCCTGAAAAAAATAGCAAAAAAAGTTCTAAAAAATCTGAAAATTTGTGAGATCAAAGATACTCAGGTTCGCAAGGTGCGTGCAAATTTTCGTGCTGTTTGGGCATTCCAGGAGCTCGTGTCAAAGGAAAAACAATAAATATGTAAGCCTGTGAACAATAAATTCAAAAAAATAGCAAGAAAATAAAAAAAATATGAATTTTTTTGGCATTAAAGAGGCTATAGTCTACAAGCTGCGTGCAAATTTTTGTTGTGTTTGGACATTGGAGGGGCTTGTGGAGAAAAAAAAAACAAAATTTGGCTCGAGAAAAAACTTGGGAAAAAATGACTATTTTGTTTTTTCTTGCTAGAGCTCCTCGCATGTCATTTGATCACAAAAACTTGCGAGCACCTTGTGCACCCAAGCCTCTTTGATGCCAAATTTTTTCATTTTTTTTGAATTTTCTTGCTATTTTATTTCAAATTTACTGTTCACAAGTGTGCATGTAAATGTTTTTCCTCGCCACAAGCTCCTGGAATGTCCAAATAGCACAAAAATTTGCAAGCACCTTGCGCACATGAGTATCTTCAAACTCACAAAATTTTAGATTTTTAAAATTTTTTTTGCTATTTTTTTCAGGACGGTCAAAGTTGTTTGACCGGATGGTAACGGTGCAGAAGGGTATTTCTGTAAGGGCACCTAACGGCGGAGGGGCAAATTTGAGCAGGCTTTCGAATTAGGGGTATCTATGATTAGGTGGTTCGAGTTAGGGATAGAAATGCAAATGGCCCTAAATAATAACTTTATTATTGCCTCTAGGGCATATTTCCTTCAGTCTCCCACTTGCACTAGAGTCAATAATCTAGATTATATAGTAATGATTCTAACACCCATGAAGCCTTGGTGCTGATCATGTTTTGCTCGTGGAAGAGGCTTAGTCAATGGGTCTGCAACATTCAGATCCATATGTATCTTGAAAATCTCTATGTCTCCCACCTGGACTTGGTCCCGGATGGAATTAAAGCGTCTCTTGATGTGCTTGGTTCTCTTGTGAAATCTGGATTCCTTTGCCAAGGCAATTGCACCAGTATTGTCATAAAAGATTTTCATTGGACGCGATGCACTAGGTATGCCACCTAGATCGGATATGAACTCCTTCATCCAGACTCCTTCATTTGCTGCTTCCGAAGCAGCTATGTACTCCGCTTCACATGTAGATCCCGCTACAACGCTTTGTTTAGAACTGCACCAACTGACAGCTCCACCGTTCAATATAAACACGTATCCGGTTTGCGATTTAGAATCGTCCAGATCAGTGTCAAAGCTTGCATCGACGTAACCATTTACGACTTGTTTTTTTGTCACCTCCATAAACGAGAAACATATCCTTAGTCCTTTTCAGGTATTTCAGGATGTTCTTGACCGCTGTCCAGTGATCCACTCCTGGATTACTTTGGTACCTCCCTGCTGAACTAATAGCAAGGCACACATCAGGTCTGGTACACAACATTGCATACATGATAGAGCCTATGGCTGAAGCATAGGGAACTTCTTTCATTTTCTCTCTATGTTCTGCAGTGGTCGGGCATTGAGTCTGACTCAATTTCACACCTTGTATTACAGGGAAGAACCCTTTCTTTGCTTGATCCATTTTGAACTTTTTCAAAACTTTATCAAGGTATGTACTTTGTGAAAGTCCAATTAAGCGTCTTGATCTATCTCGATAGATCTTGATGCCCAATAAGTAAGCAGCTTCACCGAGGTCTTTCATTGAAAAACTTTTATTCAAGTATCCTTTTATGCTATCCAGAAATTCTATATCATTTCCAATCAATAATATGTCGTCCACATATAATATTAGAAATGCTACAGAGCTTCCACTCACTTTCTTGTAAATACAGGCTTCTCCAAAAGTCTATATAAAACCATATGCTTTGATCACACTATCAAAGCGTTTATTCCAACTCCGAGAGGCTTGCTCCAGTCCATAAATGGATCGCTGGAGCTTGCACACTTTGTTAGCATCCTTTGGATCGACAAAACCTTCTGGTTGCATCATATACAACTCTTCTTCCAGAAATCCATTCAGGAATGCAGTTTTGACATCCATTTGCCAAATTTCATAATCATAAAATGCGGCAATTGCTAACATGATTCGGACAGACTTAAGCATCGCTACGGGTGAGAAAGTCTCATCGTAGTCAACCCCTTGAACTTGTTGAAAACCTTTCGCAACAAGTCGAGCTTTATAGACAGTAACATTACCATCAGCGTCAGTCTTCTTCTTGAAGATCCATTTATTCTCGATGGCTTGCCGATCATCGGGCAAGTCAACCAAAGTCCACACTTTGTTATCATACATGGATCCCATCTCAGATTTCATGGCCTCAAGCCATTTTGCGGAATCTGGGCTCATCATCGCTTCCTCATAGTTTGTAGGTTCGCCATGGTCAAGTAACATGACCTCCAGAGTAGGATTACCGTACCACTCTGGTGCGGATCTTTCTCTGGTTGACCTACGAGGTTCTGTAGTAACTTGATCTGAAGTTTCATGATCAACATCATTAGCTTCCTCACTTATTGGTGTAGTCATCACAGGAACCGGTTTCTGTGATGAGCTATTTTCCAATAAAGGAGCAGGTACAGTTACCTCATCAAGTTCTACTTTCCTCCCACTCACTTCTTTCAAGAGAAACTCCTTCTCTAGAAAGGATCCATTCTTGGCAACAAATGTCTTGCCTTCGGATCTGTGATAGAAGGTGTACCCAACAGTTTCCTTTGGGTATCCTATGAAGACACATTTCTCCGATTTGGGTTCGAGCTTATCAGGTTGAAGCTTTTTCACATAAGCATCGCAGCCCCAAACTTTAAGAAACGACAAGTTTAGTTTCTTGTCAAACCACAGTTCATAAGGCGTCATCTTAACGGATTTTGATGGTGCCCTATTTAACGTGAATGTGGCCGTTTCTAAAGCATAACCCCAAAATGATAGCGATAAATCAGTAAGAGACATCATAGATCGCACCATATCTAGTAAAGTACGATTACGACGTTCGGACACACCATCACGCTGTGGTGTTCCGGGTGGCGTGAGTTGCGAAACTATTCCGCATTGCTTCAAATGTAAATTAAACTCGTAACTCAAATATTCTCCTCCACGATCAGATCGTAGAAACTTTATTTTTCTTGTTACGATGATTTTCAACTTCACTGTGAAATTCTTTGAACTTTTCAAATGTTTCAGGCCTATGTTTCATCAAGTAGATATACCCATATCTGCTCAAATCATCTGTGAAGGTGAGAAAGTAACGATATCCGCCACGAGCCTCAACATTCATTGGGCCACACACATCAGTATGTATGATTTCCAAAAAATCAGTTGCTCGCTCCATAGTTCTGGAGAACGTCGTTTTAGTCATCTTTCCCATGAGGCATGGTTCGCAAGTACCAAGTGATTCATAATCAAGTGATTTGAAAAGTCCATCAGTATGGAGTTTCTTCATGCGCTTTACACCAATATGACCTAAACGATAGTGCCACAAATAAGTTGCACTATCATTATCAACTCTGCTTCTTTTGGCTTCAACATTATGAATATGTGTATCACTACTATCGAGATTCATAAAAAATAGACCACTCTTTAAGGGTGCATGACCATAAAAGATATTACTCATATAAATAGAACAACCATTATTCTCAGATTTAAATGAATAACCGTCTCACATCAAACAAGATCCAGATATAATGTTCATGCTCAACGCTGGCACTAAATAACAATTATTTAGGTCTAAAACTAATCCCGAAGGTAGATGTAGAGGTAGCGTGCCGACGGCGATCAGATCGACTTTGGAACCATTTCCCACGCGCATCGTCACCTCGTCCTTAGCCAGTGTCTGCTTAATCTGTAGTCCCTGTTTCGAGTTGCAAATATTAGCAACAAAACCAGTATCAAATACCCAGGTGCTACTGCGAGCTCTGGTAAGGTACACATCAATAAAATGTATATCACATATACCTTTGTTCACCTTGCCATCCTTCTTATCCGCCAAATACTTGGGGCAGTTCCGCTTCCAATGACCAGTCTGCTTGCAGTAGAAGCACTCAGTCTCAGGCTTAGGTCCAGACTTGGGTTTCTTCTCTTGATCAGCAACTTGTTTGCTGTTCTTCTTGAAGTTCCCCTTCTTTTTCCCTTTACCCTTTTTTTGAAACTGGTGGTCTTATTGACCATCAACACTTGATGCTCCTTCTTGATTTCTACCTCCGCAGCCTTTAGCATCGCGAAGAGCTCGGGAATTGTCTTTTCCATTCCTTGCATATTATAGTTCATCACAAAGCTCTTGTAGCTTGTTGGCAGTGATTGAAGAATTCTGTCAATGACGCTATCATCCGGAAGATTAACTCCCAGTTGAATCAAGTGATTGTTATACCCAGACATTCTGAGTATATGCTCACTGACAGAACTATTCTCCTCTATCTTGCAGCTGTAGAACTTATTGGAGACTTCATATCTCTCAACCCGGGCATTTGCTTGAAATATTAATTTCAACTCCTGGAACATCTCATATGCTCCACGACGTTCAAAACGTCGTTGAAGTCCCGGTTCTATGCCGTAAAGCATGGCACACTGAATTATCGAGTAGTCATCAGCTTTGCTTTGCCAGACGTTCATAACATCTGGTGTTGCTCCTGCAGCAGGTCTGGCACCTAGCGGTGCTTCCAGGACGTAATTCATCTGTGTAGCAATGAGGATAATCCTCAAGTTACGGACCTAGTTCATGTAATTGCTACCATCATCTTTCAACTTTGCTTTCTCAAGGAACGCATTAAAATTCAATAGAAGAACAGCACGAGCCATCTATCTACAACAAACATAGACAAGCAAAATACTATCAGGTACTAAGTTCATGATAAATTTAAGTTCAATTAATCATATTACTTAAGAACTCCCACTTAGATAGACATCCCTCTAATCATCTAAGTGATCACGTGATCCAAATCAACTAAACCATAACCGATCATCACGTGAAATGGAGTAGTTTTCAATGGTGAACATCACTATGTTGATCATATCTACTATATGATTCACGCTCGACCTTTCGGTCTCAGTGTTCCGAGGCCATATCTGCATATGCTGGGCTCGTCAAGTTTAACCTGAGTATTCTGCGTGTGCAAAACTGGCTTGCACCCGTTGTAGATGGACGTAGAGCTTATCACACCCGATCATCACGTGGTGTCTGGGCACGACGAACTTTTGCAACGGGGCATACTCAGGGAGAACACTTTTATCTTGAAATTTAGTGAGTGATCATCCTATAATGCTACCGTCAATCAAAGCAAGATAAGATGCATAAAAGATAAACATCACATGCAATCAATATAAGTGATATGATATGGCTGTCGGCGTTCTGGGAACGGGGGTCCCCAGACTTGCCTACCTGCGGCCTGCGGCGTGGCTCAAAAGAGGCCCAGCATAGCCCATCTTCATCAACGCAAGCTCAAGACCCTCACGAGGGGCCAAGCCTCGCGGGGCCGACGACAGGGAGCTTCCTCGCGCATGGCCTCGTTAGGCTGGCTCAGGAGGAGGCGGAGAGTTCAAGGCAGGGTACCTTGTGAGGTGCCCATGATGCAAGCCATGACGACCGAGGGCGCCAGTCGGGCGCCAGCCCGCGCAATGTCCTCCTTTCCTCTTTGGTGCTAAGGGAGCAAGCGCAGGCGAGAGTATCAAGCAAAGGCATCCATTTCGGTGCAACAAGACCAAGACCAGCCCAACGGCAGGAAGGAAGTCATTGTGGAGCCCAAGAAGGCGTCATCACCAGAGTCTTTGCTAGGCGAGGACCAACTTTAGTCAGGATAAGTGTACCCGATGTTCCCCTTCAAAATGGCCAATTGTTGGCGCCCTTCCCGCTCAATATTTGGGAAGAGGCCCAGGGCCTTTGCCTATAAATAGGACTAGCCACCCCCAGGGTAGCGACATCATCTGGATCCTCATCAAGAAACCAGTAGATAGAGCGACTGAACCCCTCCTAGCAGTTCATCGCACCAGCCAAGAACAGACCCTCGCGAGGCTGTTCTTCCTTGTATTGTTCATCATCAGCCCAAGAGGCAATCCACCACACCACACACTGGAGTAGGGTATTACACCACAATGGTGGCCCGAACCAGTGTAAATCTTGTGTGTCTTGTGCTGTTCAGTTTGGTAGTTTAGGTCCTAGCGATTCGGCGAGGAGCGAGCCGGCAGAGGGTTGAATCTCCGCGCGCACCGTAGAGTTCGAACCTCAAGGGTCTGCCGGCGAAATCCGACATTTGGCGCGCGAGGTAGGGGTGCGCCGGGATCCGCCTTCCGCCGCTTCGCGCCCCGTCGCATCGTCATCACCATGTCCGGCGACCAGGCGGGCAACCCAGATCCTTGGGCGGTTTGGCCCACCCGCGCAGAGCTGCTCGCCCCGGGCGACCCCATGCCCCAGGCAGCTCGTGGTCCGCAGGGCGCCGCGGGCCGTGGGCGACACGGACAGACCTCGACGGCCCTAAGACCGCGACAGACGCGGTCAGCAGCGAGGGCCTCCAACCACACCGCGGCAACGACGCCGTACACCCACCGGGAGCAGGCGAACTCAAGGGCCGCGCTTACGGTGGCCCGAGAGCTGCTGCAGTGCAGACTGATGGAAGGCGGCCGCGATGTGCTGCTAGAGCGGGTGGCGGAGCTCCTGGGCTTCGCTGCCTCGGGGGCTCACCCCTTCTGCACCCCGCTCCCGCCTCAGGCCCAGAGCGGCCCGCGCAGGGGCCCCACGTGCAACCGCGGGCTCCAAAGCTACTCCAACACCAACGAAGCCGTCAGCACAGGGCCGACCGCGGCACCGGCTCCGCTCCCCGTCAGTGAATAAGGACTCGTCGCGACCCACGGCTGTCACGCCCAATATGCGACCCTATCCAAAAGGAACTCAAAGGTCCCACCAAGGATAGACCCGCATATTGGAACGCTTTTGCAAGGTGGATATCATTACATCAACATTACATAATAGATGGGGATACATACATAAGGCATACAATGCCACACGAATACAACAACACAACATACATAAGAGCAACATCCGACTACGGATGAAACACAAACAGAAACTTGAACGACATCCACCCTGCTAGCCCAGGCTGCCGACCTGGAACCTATCCCCTGATCGAAGAAGCAGAAGAAGAACTCAATGCAAGCAAGCATCGCTCTCGCGTCATGATCATCGCATAACCTATACCTGCAACTGTTGTTGTAGTAATCTGTGAGCCACGAGGACTCAGCAATCCCATTACCATGGGTATCAAGACTAGCAAAGCTTAATGGGAAAGGAAGGGGTAAAGTGGTGAGGTTGCAGCAGCGACTAAGCAAGTATGTGGCTAACATACACAAATGAGAGCGAGAAGAGAACAAGCGGAACGGTCGTGAAGCTAGCAATGATCAAGAGGTGATCCTGAACACCTACTTACGTCAAACATAACCCAGAAACCGTGTTCACTTCCCGGCGAGAAGAGACCGTCACGGCTACACACGCGGTTGATGCATTTTAATTCGGATCTAGTGTCAAGTTATCTACAACCGGACATTAACAAATTCCCATCTGCCACATAACCGCGGGCACGGCTCTCGAAAGTTTAAACCCTGCAGGGGTGTCCCAACTTAGCCCATGACAAGCTCTCGCGATCAACGAAGGAATAGACCTTCTCCCAGGAAGACCCGATCAGTCTCGGAATCCCGGTTTACAAGACATTTCGACAATGGTAAAACAAGACCAGCAAAGCCGCCCGATGCGCCGACAATCCCGATAGGAGCTGCACATATCTCGTTCTCAGGGCAACACCGGATAAGTCAAGCTACGAGTAAAACCAGACTTCGAGTTTCCCCGAGGTGGCCCCGCAGGTTGCTCATTTCAGACCAACACTTAGACAAGCACTGGCCCGGGGGGGCTAAAATAAAGATGACCCTTGGGTTAATTACTCCCAAGGGAAAGGTAGGTGGTGGTGAGGCAAATGGTAAAACCAAGGTTGGGCCTTGCTGGACAAGTTTTATTCAAAGCGAACTGTCAGG
Source organism: Triticum dicoccoides (assembly GCF_002162155.2). Classification (NCBI taxonomy): domain Eukaryota; kingdom Viridiplantae; phylum Streptophyta; class Magnoliopsida; order Poales; family Poaceae; genus Triticum; species Triticum dicoccoides. The sequence goes on along the minus strand of NC_041385.1, from coordinate 233,382,209 downwards.
GGGTCCCATAAATCACCCGACCGCGTTAGGAACGCAAAATCCGGGAACATAACACCGGTATGACGGAAACTAGGGCGGCAAGAGTGGAACAAAACACCAGGCATAAGGCCGAGCCTTCCACCCTTTACCAAATATATAGATGCATTAATAATATAAGAGATATTGTGATATCCCAACATAACCCTGTCCACCATGGAGAAATCTTTAACTTCACCTGCAACTAGCAACGCTATAAGAGGGGCTGAGCAAAGCGGTAACATAGCCAATCAATGGTTTGCTAGGAATGGTGTCAAAGGTTAGAGGTTCATGGCAATTTGGGAGGCTTGAAGAGCAAATGATAGGTAACACAGCATAGCTCTAGAACGAAGCAACTAGCATAGCAATGATAGTAGTGAGATCCAAGGTAGCGGTCATCTTGCCTGACATCCCGCAAGGAAGAAGAACGAGTCCATGAAGAAGATGAAGCCACGAAGATGAACCAAGCGTAGACGAACGAATCCTCACGATCGCAACGAAACAGGAACTAACAAGAAGAAGCACACAACATAGGTAAACACACCTCACATGAACAAGGCATGATGCACAACAAGCATGATGCATGACCAAGCTACATGAAGCTACTCATGGCAAGAGATGATGCAAACAAGAACAACACATCAAGGCAAGTTTAAATGAGGCCGGGAACAACATATAACAATTCCGGTAAGTCCTCATGTGCAACTTTCGAAATTGGTCCAGAACTGAACAAACATTAAGTTGAAGTTGTTAAATAGCAAGTTAAGATGCACCGCGATGAACTACACGAAATTCTAGTCAAGTTACATATAAAGTTCATTAGATTCGGAGCTACGGCCTAGAAGATATGAGCAAAACAAGTCAAGCATGGCATTGGTGCAAAATGCACCCAAACATCAAGCAAACACACCAAAACATGGATGCAACATGATAATATGAAGCTACATGCAAAATCAAGCAATTTTCATATAGAGCACACTCAAAACGGAGCAACGGTTCAACACACACACACTATACAAGTCATAACAACAATTTGTCCAAAACAGCAACTAGTCATTTTACAAGCATCAAAACAACATGCTACAACACCCCAACATAATAACAAAAGGCATGGGCATGAAGTACAGGTAAAGCGTAACAAGACATGAACACTGAGATATCTCCAGAAACAACTAGAACATGCTCAAAAGGACATGGAAAGATTGCAAATAATAACAGTTTCAGACTTATCAGGAAATAACATCAGGTTGCAATGTTTAGAGCAAGAAAACAACATGTTACAGGAAGCTATCATGGCAACCAAAGGCATGGCATGAATCTACTAATTGCATAGACCAAAAGTCCCTTACTGACCATGAGCCAAAAAGGCACAGAAAATATGATGGCACCCATGTAAACATGGCAAGTTATATTACAGATTCAAACATGGCAGGAACAACAATAAGTAGGCATGTTCGTGAGCTTGAACCACTCACCACAGAGCAATACATGGCATGGCAAGGAAACCAACAGTAAGAAGACATGTTTATGAAGCTAAGCATGGCAAGAGCAAGTTCATAGGGTACATGGATCACTAGCAAAACACATGGGAACTAGTGAACTTAATGTTAACAGGCTGACAACAACATTATGAAGCAACTTTGGAGCAAGATAACAACATGTTCCAGCAGGCTATAATTGCAACCAAGGGCATGAATGGATAGAGCAAGACATGTAGTTCAAAACATGTTTATAGAACATCTCCAGATTATGCATAGAACAACTAGTAGAAGCATGTTTACATAGCAACAAAATATAACAGAATCTGTCTAGAAAAACAGTAACAGCAAGTGCCCTACTTAACAAGCTCGATACACTCAGCACACAACTCACAAAAATACATGGTTTGCATCTTTGGAAAGATGGCATGGCATAGATCAACACTCATGTAGACATCAACCTCATAGGATGCACACATCAATCATGGCAAAAATGATAAATGAGCAAGTTATAACAGTTTCAGCAGATTAACATCAACATGCACTCTTCCAACAATATTTCGGGCATCAAGATGAGCTCAAATGAATATGATGCACTGGAATGAAATGAAGTACTCGTCGAGACGAACAATTTGACATATTATATGCACGAAACGGAGCTACGGATGCAGAGATACAACAGGTCAAACATGGCATGATAATGCAAAATTACTCGGGACTTAGCATCAGGAAAACAATATGTGAGCGTCAAATAGTAACACGCGCGCAGGGCGGGATTTAGGCGGCTCACCACTGGGCTTGGCCCAGGTCGGGGGCGAGGGTTGGCAGGCCGGGGCGCTGGGCCGGCGGCCTGGCGCTGCTGGGCCGAGGCCCACGCGGGTTGGTGGCGTCGTGCTCCCCGCTCCTGAGCGGGGATGAGGCAGGGGCGGCGGCGGCAGTTGGCACCGGCGGCGAGCACGCAAGGAGGGGGCGGCGCGGGGCGGTTCCGGTGGGAACGGGCAGATCCGGGCCTGGGGACCCCGGATCCGGCGTCGGAGGGGGTCGGCGGCGACCGGAGTGGTGCGGCGGCGAGCGACGCTGGGTGGCGGAGGAGCTGATGGCGAGGAGGCCAGGACCTGGTGGCGGCGAGCTCGGGCGCTCGGGCGGGGCTGCGGCAACGGGAGGCCGC
>NC_041385.1:233337875-233379274 GCF_002162155.2 Triticum dicoccoides | reverse complement strand
CGAAGTGGGCGCGGGGCGCCACGTGTCGTGCGGGGAGTGGCTGCGGGCGGCGGCGCGGGCTGTCCGGCGGCAGGCGGACACGTCCGGCGGCTGAGAGGGAGAGAGGCTAGGGTTAGGGTAGGAAACATCCGCGAATTTGAAGGGGAAGGCACCTATTTATAGGTAGAGGGAGCTAGGAGAGTCCAAATGAGGTGCAGTTTTCGGCCACGCGATCGTGATCGAATGACCGAGAGCATGGAGGGGAGTTAGGTGGGTTTTGGGCCACTTTGGAAGGGGTGTTGGGCTGCAACTCAAAGAGGGCTTTTACGGTTACCCGGTTAACCGTTGGAGTATCAAACGACCTCCAAATGGCATGAAACTTGACAGGCGGTCTACCGGTGCTATACCAAGGTCGCTTGGCAAACCTCGGGCCTTTCCGAGAAAGTTTAACACCCACACAAGAGAAGAGGCAAAAAAGGGGACGCCGGGGGACATAGGAGTGCCGGATTGCAAAACGGACAACGGGGAAAATGCTCGGATGCATGAAACGAACACGGATGCCAAATGAAATGCACAAGATGACATGATATGAAATGCATATGATGACATGGCAAAGTGCAACACGCAAGCAAACGACATGGCAACCACGACGAATAACTGGCAGACAGCTGGTGCATCGAATCCGGGGCGTTACAACGGCCCTCATGGGCCGCCGCGCTACCATCACCAGGCCGGCACGTCAAGCAGAGCTGCATGGCATGCGGAGCCCTACGGCGCAGCCTTCGGGGTGACGGCCGCGGAAGAGTACGTGCCACACATGATGGATCAAGGGCACCCGCGCGAGGGCGAACAAGGCTCGCTCCTTAGCCCAGGCTGGGGGGACGAGGCGCCAGAAGCTGAGCTCTTGCAGGAACCCCAGGACGGCCCCGCCGGCCGCGCTGGGAGCGACGATTATCGGGTACCACTAATCCCTCAGGAGCAGGCATACACTAATCATGGGTCACAGGAGGTGCAGGTCGCCACAGCGAGCAGCTGCCCCGCTCCAGCAGTCTCTTACCCCTCAGGAGGAGGGAGTCGGGGGCTGCAGGAGAGGGGCCGAGATCCGACATCACCACCGCGGCGTTCGGAGCAAGGCGTTCCCAGGAGGTAGGCCCTTCGCTGGGGAGGTGCCTCAGGGCCTGCCCCTGGCGGAGGACCCGTGGTTGTCGGGGGAACCGCTGGCGACCGCTCTACCCCATCGGCGGCGTCCTGGTTTCCAGTCGTCGTTGATGGCACTAGAGTGTGGCGCAAGGCGGGGCCCTCGTCTGGCGATATGAAGCAAGGCCGGTACCTGTGAAGAAGGCCCAGTGCCTGTGAAGCTTGCCGCCCTGTGACACTCTCACGTAATAATGAGTGGGGCTGTACACGCCCCGGAGTCTCAGGGGTGCCGGCCTTAGGCCCTGGGGCTCCCTTCCACGCCCAGTGGCAGCACTTAGCTCCACGCTGGTGAGAAGACGTCCAAGACTAGGCTAGGTGCCGGACGCGGCCTTTCATTTGCTTTCGTTGCCTTTCCCTTGGTTGCTGCTTTCCCCCGCTGGATTTAAGTTGAACTTGGATTTGAGATTTGCGTGTGTTGGGAAAGGGGTGCTTAGTCTCGTTCGAGCAATCTCTCGCGTTTCAGTTACAACCTCACCTCAGCTGCCTCCCCTCGCGAGCCCCTCGCGAGCCGGGTCCGACCTAGCTTGCGTGCAGCCCAGACTGCTGCTGACGTACCCTCTCAGGAGGTTTTTTCACTGCAGATCCTACGGATTTGATCAGGAGGCATTCGAGGCACCACAACCTCCCACAAATTATCTCAGGATCCGCACAAGACGAAGGTAAACTAACTAGCCAGCTCGTTACATGGCCAACCAGTTGGCATGGGCCTATGAGCGATGTAGCATTAACTAAGGCGCTGAAACATTGGTTTTACATGAGGGGCACCCCCTCCCAAAATGCTCTCACAATCATCAGGACAAAAGCCTGAGTTCTATTCGTGCAGGATAAGGAAACAGGAGCGGCGCGCTATCAGTCAGATAAATCCCCCAATGCATCCTCAGGAGCGCTGCCCGAGCTGTCGCTGGCGTCGCTGGCCTCGCCATCGCCCTCCGCGTTGCCGCCAGCGGCGTCAGGGCCGTTCACCACGCCACCCTCGTCGGCGGCCACAACCACACCGTCGTTGTCTGAAGCGAAGGCCCTGACAAGGGCGTCCACGTTGTCTTCCACCCAGTACGCCAGGTCGTCTCGGACGGCCTGGGGGACTGGGGCGATGGCAGCGTCAAAGTCAAAGTAAGGGTCCATGTTCCGGAGATGGCTGAAGACGCGGGAGAAGGCGCGCCCAAGCAATGCTCGACTCCTCTCCTCCACCAACCTGTTGGCACGAACCGACCGTGCCTCCAGCTGCGTCACGATGTCGGTGAAGAACTGAAGGTTGCCGGCGTAGTTAATAGCACGCGGCTCGCCAACGGCCGCCTCGCAGATGATTCCCAGGGCCGTGTTGGCCCTCTCTCGAAGCGTGGAGAGCATGGGGGCGTGATCATGCTCCAAGAGCCGCCACTGACGCATCTCGTCCGCGTTTTGGCGACTGACAGCCTCGGCCTCAACCACCTGTCGGCGAAGAAGAAGCACCTCGACATGGGAAGTAGCTGACTCCCCCTGTGCCGCCTCAAGTGCGACCTGCAAGGCATCGGCCTGCCTCGTCGCTTCCTCCAGTTTGGCCCTGAGGGCGTTGGTCCTACCTTCAGCCTCGGTCCGGACCAACTCCAGCCTCTCCTTGAGCTCACGCTCGAGACTCAGGTGCACCGTCGCCACCCGATGTCCGACCTCCTCCGCGACACGGGCTTCTCGCGCAGCGAGGTCGTCCTCCGCCCATGTCACCCAACGCTCCCTCGTCTCCAGGCGCTCGTGCTCGCGCGCGCGTTCGGCGGCTTCCAGCGTCAGCGCCTCCTCACGCTTCTGGAGCTCCGTTGGGTCGCCATAGGCCACCTTCACCGATGCAAGGGCCGCCTCGCACAGCTCCACCTGCTCCTCCAGTGAGCGGCACCGGGCCAGGAGCTGCTGCGCCCGCTCCTCCGTGGCCTCTCGCCGCCGGTCAGCTTCCCGGGCTTCTTCGACGGCCTGGGCATGGGCCTCCCGAGAGGCCGTCAGCGACGCCTTGGCCTCCTCATCATCAAGATCGCGCCGACGGTGCGCGAGGGCGGTAGTCGCCTCCAGCTCGCGCCTCTCCGCAACCAGCCGAAGGCCCTCGGCCTCAAGGCGCGCGTCCTCATCAGCAAGTTCCTCACCAAGCAGGCTCACCGCGTCAGCCGCCCTCCGGAGGAACCCTTGGCGAAGAGCGCGATGCTCCCGGGCACGCTCGAGTACGTCCTCCACACCATCATCCGCCCCAGCCCCAAGCAAGCGCCGTGGGGCGCGGATCAGCACTCCCATCTTGGGCACGGGGCTTGGGGCTGGCACCCTCGAGATGACCGGGCGCGCCCTGCCGAAGGCTCGACCTAAAGCCAGCCCATCTCCAAGTAAAGAGCGCCGGGAGTACCCCAGCCAATTGCGGTCCACAGCCAGACGAGAAGCCCACGGCAGGCTGGCTATGCCACGGGAAGGCCCGCGAAGGAAGACCGCGGGGAGCGCAGGGCCAAGTTGCATTTCAGGATGACTCATCTCGCCAGCCGGCCTCACCACGCGGGCACGGCTGCTCGGGATGGTCGAAGACGACGAAAGAGGCGGAGGCGAAGGGGATGGCTCCTCATCCACCCCCGTAAGCTCGGAAGGAAGGGCCCTGCAGGGCAAGGATCAGAACAAGCAACGAAAGAGTCAAGAGCAGGAAAGGGAAGAGGCTTACTCGTCGATGGCATAGTACTTCCTACGCTTCAGCAGGCGACAAGGGTAGTCGTCGCCCAGGGCCTCCCTCCTCTTCCGTAGAGCCTCAAAGTCCATGCGGAAGCGGCCCAAGAGTTGGGCGCAGGGGTCAGCTTGCGACGAGGAGGAAGCATCGAGGTGACTCGCGTCGGGGGCGTCCGCCTGATGCGCGCTGCTGATCGCCTCACCAAGAAGAGCGGCTGGGGCCTCGGGAGCCTCAGCCTCAGGCACTGCAAGCGGCCTCTCGCCACCTTCAACTGCGGCAGCACGGGCCTCGGGAGCCGCTCCCTCATGGGCGCCTCCCAGCGCTGTCGCCTCGGCGAGGGCACCCTCGGCCCCCGGAGGCTCATGCCTCCCTGCACCACCACTAGAGGAAGAGTCGCCCCGGGCGGCTGCGAGGGCAACCACCACCACTGGGTTCTCGCGAGGCCCCTAGAGGCCAGCGGGGCGCGGCCCCCATTCATCGAAGATGGGCATCTGGCTCACAAAGTCGCCTCTGTTCGAGCAGAGGTACAGCAAGGCCCCCCTTGACGAATGTCGCCAGGGGAAGGATCCCCAGTCAAGACCAAGAGCACCTTCCTCAGTGCTTCAGGCGTCAGGTCCCCTTCCTGGAGCCGCATCCGGTCCCTATGACCGCTGTAGGCCCACATTCGATGAGAGTGGCGCTGGAGAGGGGCGATGCGGTGTAGCAAGAACTCCTTCACCACCTTGGGCGCCGTCACACCAAGCTTCCTCAGGAACTCGAAGCGGTGCCATACGAAGGCGAGCAAGGGGCTCGCGAGCGTGACTTGGCCCCAGCCTGAGTTGGGGACAGCAGGGGAAGATGGCTCCATCAGCAGGGGGCTGGGCACCCCTACGTCCACATACAGCCACCGCTCGCGAAACCCAGGCGAGGGCGCGGGAAGACTGAAGTTAATTCCGGAAGCCGCTGTCTCAGGCGCAGAGATGAAGCTCACGCACCCCGAGCATTGAGTGGGGTCGACGAGGCGCAGAGAGAAGAAGTGACGCAGCAAGGCAACTGAAGGAATGATGCCCGTCATTGCCTCGCAAACGAAGGCAAATACCGCGAGAAGGGTGATGGATTCAGGACCCAGATGCATCATGTGGATCTGATAGTGGGAAAGCACGGCGTTGAAGAAATCAGAGAAGGGGGAACCAGTCCCGCCCACAAGGCGTCGGCAAAGTACCAGACCTCGGTGGGAATCCTGTCAACGGAGAAGCGAGATGTGGGCCAGGCCGTCGTCCTCCCGCACTCATTGAAGATGGTGGACAGGGCCGAGCGGACTGTGCCCAGGCCTTCTTGATTGACTATGACTAGCCAATCGACGGCGGGGGCCGCCGTCGACGACGAGCGAGGCAGCGGCGCGGGCTTCTTCCCTTTTCCCTTCCTCGGCGGGGCCATGACGACAGGAAGGGGATGGGGAAGGTTCGAGATTGGATTTGATGCAGGAGCTGGAGTTCGAGAGAAGAAGGGACAGAGAGCGGTCAAGCAGCAGAAAGGGGAACGGCTGTGTACGGCAGCGTGTCCGCCTAGCAAGGCACAAAATAAGGAGGCGTGGGGGAACAGTGCCGCCCACATCCAATCAACCGCCACGCGACGCCCAAGACCGCAGGCTGTTAGGGCCCGCGACGCTTCGCACTTTCCCTTTCGCCTCTCTGCTCAGCCAAGTTCGGGCGCGCTGTGGGCCCGGGGGCTACTGTCGGCGTTCTGGGAATGGGGGTCCCTAGACTTGCCTGCCTGTGGCCTGCGGCGTGGCTCAAAGGAGGCCCAACACAGCCCATCTTCATCAACGCAAGCTCAAGACCCTCGCGAGGGGCCAAGCCTCGCGGGGCGGACGACAGGGAGCTTCCTCGGGCACGGCCTCGTCAGGCTAGCTCAGGAGGAGGCAAAGATTTCAAGGCAGGGTACCTCGCGAGGTGCCCATGATGCAAGCCATGACGATCGAGGGCGCCAGTCGGGCGCCAGCCCGCGCAGTGTCCTCCTTTCCTCTTTGGTGCTAAGGGAGCAAGCGCAGGCGAGAGTATCAAGCAAAGGCATCCATTTCGGTGCAACAAGACCAAGACCAGCCCAACGGCAGGAAGGAAGTCATTGTGGAGCCCAAGCAGGCGTCATCACCAGAGTCTTTGCCAGGCGAGGACCAACTTTAGTCAGGATAAGTGTACCCGATGTTCCCTTTCAAAATGGCCAATTGTTGGCGCCCTTCCCGCTTAATATTTGGGAAGAGGCCCAGGGCCTTTGCCTATAAATAGGACTAGCCACCCCCAGGGTAGCGACATCATCTGGATCCTCATCAAGAAACCAGTAGATAGAGCGACTGAACCCCTCCTAGCAGTTCATCGCACCAGCCAAGAACAGACCCTCGCGAGGCTGTTCTTCCTTGTATTGTTCATCATCAGCCCAAGAGGCAATCCACCAGACCACACACTGGAGTAGGGTATTACACCACAATGGTGGCCTGAACCAGTATAAATCTTGTGTCTCTTGTGATGTTCAGTTTGGTAGTTTAGGTCCTAGTGATTCGGCGAGGAGCGAGCCGGCAGAGGGTTGAATCTCCACGCGCACCCCAGAGTTCGAACCTCAAGGGTATGCCGGAACCCGAAATCCGACAATGGCCATCATCATCTTGTGCTTGTGATCTCCATCTCCAAAGCACCGTCATGATCACCATCGTCACTGGCGCGACACCTTGATCTCCATCCTAGCATCGTTGTCATCTCGCCAATTACTCCTTCTACGACTATCGCTACCGCTTAGTGATAAACTAAAGCAATTACATGGCGATTGCATTGCATACAATAAAGCGACAACTATATGGCTCCTGCCAGTTGCCGATAACTCGGTTACAAAACATGATCATCTCACACAATAAAATATAGCATCACGTCTTGACCATATCACATTACAACATGCCCTGCAAAAACAAGTTAGACGTCCTCTACTTTGTTGTTGCAAGTTTTACATGGCTGCTACGGGCTGAGCAAGAACCGTTCTTACCTACGCATCAAAACCACAACGATAGTTCGTCAAGTTAGTGCTGTTTTAACCTTCTCAAGGACCGGGCGTAGCCACACTCGGTTCAACTAAAGTTGGAGAAACTGACACCCGCCAGCCACCTGTGTGCAAAGCACGTCGGTAGAACCAGTCTCGCGTAAGCATACGCGTAATGTCAGTCTGGGCCGCTTCATCCAACAATACCGCCGAACCAAAGTATGACATGCTGGTAAGCATTATGACTTGTATCGCCCACAATTCACTTATGTTCTAATCGTGCATATAACATCAACGCATAAAACCTAGGCTCGGATGCCACTGTTGGGGAACGTAGTAATTTCAAAAAAATTCCTACGCACACGCAAGATCATGGTGATGCACAGCCATGAGAGGGGAGAGTGTGTCCACGTACCCTTGTAGACCGAAAGCGGAAGCGTTAGAACAATGCGGCCCGACCGATCAAGCACCGAAACTACGACACCTCCGAGGTCTTGCACACATTCAGCTCGATGACGTCCCTTGTACTCCGATCCAGCCGAGTGTCGAGGGAGAGTTCCGTCAGCACGACGGTATTGTGACGATGATGATGTTCTACCGTCGCAGGGCTTCGCCTAAGCACTAGTACGATATTATCGAGGAGGACTATGGTGGAGGGGGGCACCGCACACGGCTAAGAGATCAATGATTAGTTGTTGTGTCTATGGGGTGCCCCCCTCCCCAGTATATAAAGGAGTTGAGGAGGGGGGCGGCCAAGGGGGTGGCGCGCCCTAGGGGGGAGTCCAACTCCCACCGGGAGTAGGACTTCCCCTTTTCCTATTAGGAGAGGGAGAGGGAAGGAAGAGGAAGGAGGGAGGAAGGAAAGGGGGGCCGGCCCCCCTCCCAATTTGGATTGGGCTTGGGGGAGGGGCTCCCCCTCCCTTGCTCCTTTCCCCTCCTTTCCACTAAGGCCCATTAAGGCCCATATACCTCCCGGGGGGTTCCGATAACCTCCCGGAGCTCCGGTATTGTCCCATTCTCACCCGGAACCTTTTCGGTGTCCAAATATAGTCGTCCAATATAAGGATCTCCATGTCTCGACCATTTCGAGACTCCTCGTCATGTCTGTGATCATATCCGGGACTCCGAACAACCTTCGGTACATCAAAACACATAAACTCATAATATAACTGTCATCTAACTTGAAGCGTGCGGACCCTACGGGTTCGAGAACTATGTAGACATGACTGAGACACGTCTCTGGTCAATAACCAATAGCAGAACCTAGATGCTCATATTGGCTCCCACATATTCTCCGAAGATCTTTATCGGTCAAACTGCATAACAACATACATTGTTCCCTTTGTCATAGGTGTGTTACTTGCCAGAGATTTGATCGTCGGTATCTCAATACCTAGTTCAATCTCGTTACCGGCAAGTCTCTTTACTAGTTACGTAATGCATCATCCCATAACTAACTCATTATCTACATTGCTTGCAAGGCTTATAGTGATGTGCATTACCGAGAGGGCCCAGAGATACCTCTCTGACAATCGGAGTGACCAATCCTAATCTCAAAATACGTGCCATTTGGAGAGCGACCTCCGCCCACCGATGACAGCCGTCGAGCTTAGGGTGGCCACCGATAAAAGTTGATGAGGTGCAGACTTGCGGAGGAGTCCACGGTGAGTGGGTGGGGACAAAGTGGCCAAGGGCGGGGCGAGGGTTTTCTTCTTTTCCTTTTGCATGTGTGGGTGAAAACACACGGTTCACAAAGGCGACTGAGATGAATCGTGTGCGATAGTAAATCACCGAGATTGAAGGAGAATCCAAATTTCCTTCGTTCTTAGTCCTTGAGTTTTTTTCTACGATTGACATACCCTCCAATGTAACGTGTTCAAATTTGGCATTTTTCCTGGCTCATTTACCATATTTAGGTGATTATATGCCTTTTCTGGGCATTAATGCACATAATTCAAATTCAAACAATCGGTGCATGAAAAGGTGCACAAGATGGTCTGGATAACCACGATCGTGCTATTTTGTAAATTCTCATGCCTTTTACAAGGAATGGGTAGATATTTCAAGGAAATATGTGGCAATAGTCAACCACAAACGCGTCGTTTATTGTTTTTTCAACTATAAAAAATGAAATACATGATTGAAAAGCATGACGCTAGGCATGGTGCCATGGTATGGCCTCACCGAGCCCTGGTAAAAAATTGAGAAGGTTTGGCTTATGTCATCATGCATGCCCTTCATAAATCGAACCATCACCGAGGAAGTTTCATGGTTTCGAGGGGGAAATTACCGAGATTGAAGGGGAATCCAAATTTCCTTCCTAGTTTGTCCATGAGTTTTTTCTATGATGAACATACACCCTGTAAATCACCGTCTTCAAATATGGCACTTTTTTGGGTTGATTTACCATATTTAGGGGATTATGTGCATTTTCTAGGCATTAATGCACATAATTCAAATTCAAACAATCGGTGCATGAAAAGGTGCACAAGAACGGTCTGGAAAACGATGCTCGTGCTATTTAGTAAATTCACATGCCTTTTACAAGGAATGGGCAGAGATTTCAAGGAAATGTGTGGCAATAGTCAACTTTATTGGTTTTTCAACTATAGAAAAATGAAATGCATGCTTGAAAAACATGACGCCTGGCATGGTGCCATCGTATGGCCTCATCGTGACCTAGTAAAACATTAAGAAGGTTTGACTTATGGCATCATGCATGCCCTTCATAAATCGAACCATCACCGAGGAAGTTTCATGGTTTCGAGGGGGAAATCACCGAGATTGAAGGGGAATCAAAATTTCCTTCCTAGTTTGTCCATGACTTTTTTTCTACGATGAACATACATCCTACAAATCACTGTATTCAAATTTTACACTTTTCCGAGTTCATTTACCATATTTAGGGGATTATGTGCATTTTCTAGGCATTTAATGCACATAATTCAAATTCAAACAATCAGTGCATGAAAAGGTGCACAAGAACAGTTTGGAAAACCATGCCCGTGCTATTTAGTAAATTCTCATGCCTTTTACAAGGAATGGGTAGAGATTTCAAGGAAATGTGTGGCAATAGTCAACCACAAACATTCGTTTATTTGTTTTTTGACTATAGAAAAATGAAATACATGCTTGAAAAACACGACGCCTGGCATGGTGCCATGGTACGCCTCACCATGCCCTGGTAAAAATTTGAGAGGGTTTGGCTTATTTCATCATGCACGCCCTTCATAAAAAGAACCATCACTGAGGAAGTTCCATGGTTTCGAGGGGGAAATCAATGAGATTGTAGGGGAATCTAAATTCCCTTTGTTCTTTATCCTTGAGTTTTTTCTACAACGAACATACACCCTGCAAATCACCGTGTTCAAATTTGGCACTTTTCCGGGCTCATTTACCATATATTTAGGTGATTATGTGCATTTTCTAGGCATTAATGCACATAATTCAAATTCAAACAATCGATGCATGAAAAGGCGCACAAGAATGGTCTGGAAAATGATGCTCGTGCTATTTAGTAAATTCTCATGCCTTCTACATGGAAGGACAGAGATTTCAAGGAAATGTGTGGCAATATTCAACCACAAACGTTGTTTATTTGTTTTTCAACTATAGAAAAATGAAATACATGCTTGAAAAACATGATGCTTGGCATGGTGCCATGGTATAGCCTCCCTGGTAAAAAGTTGAGAAAGTTTGGCTTATGTCGTCATGCACGCCCTTCATAACAGAAACCATCACCGAGGAAGTTCCATGGTTTCGAGGGGGAAATCACCAAGATTGAAGCGGAATCCAAATTTCTATCGTTCTTTGTCCTTGAGTTTTTTCTACCACGAACATACACCCTGCAAGTCACCATGTTCAAATTTGTCACATTTTCGGGCTCATTTATCATATTTAGGGGAGTATGTGCATTTTCTAGGTATTTAGCGCAGATAATTCCAATCCAGCTATAGGTGCACGGGTGTGATGAGAGGGACGTGGATTGCCATTCGATCGCTGCATCCTATGGTGCACACGCGTGATCCGCGTCACTGGGGTTCCGGCCAATCATAGCGCAACACAGAATAGGCTCAGCGCATGATGTTTCCGGAGGTGAACGGAGATGAACCGTGTGCGATAATGAATGGGCAAGATTGTAAGGGAAGCCAAATTTCCTTCCTCTCGTTTGTCATTGAGCTATTAAAAACCACCGCACTGTACTGTTGTCCGGCCACTCCGTCCCAGAGCTCTCTCCAAGCATTGTTCATGGCACTGCGGTGCAGTGTAACTGATACGTCCATTTTGCATCATGCTTTTATATCAATATTTATTGCATTATGGGCTGTTATTACATGTTATGTCACAATACTTATGCCTATTCTCTCTTATTTTACAAGGTATACATGAAGAGGGAGAATACCGGCAGCTGGAATTCCGGGCTGGAAAAGGAGTAAATATTAGAGACCTATTCTGCATAACTCCAAAAGTCCTGAAACTCCACAGAAGTTATTTTTGGAATTAATAAAAAATATTGAGCGAAGAAATAACCAGAGGGGGCCACACCCTAGCCATGAGGGTGGGGGGCGCGCCCTACCCCCCTGGGCGCGCCCCCTGCCTCGGGGGCCCCCTGGTAGTCCTCCGATGGCCATCTTCCGCTATATGAAGTCTTTTACCCTGGAAAAAATCATAAGCAAGCTTTTGGGACGAAACACCACTGTCACGAGGCGGAACCTTGGCGGAACCTATCTAGGGCTTTGGCGGAGCTGTTCTACCGGGGAAACATCCCTCAGGGAGGGGGAAATCATCACCATCGTCATCACCACCGATCCTCTCATCAGGAGGGGGTCAATCTCCATCAAAATCTTCACCAGCACCATCTCCTCTCAAACCATAGTTCATGTCTTGTATCCAATCTTTGTCCCAAAACCTCAGATTGGTACATGTGGGTTGCTAGTAGTGTTGAATACTCCTTGTAGTTGGTGCTAGTTGGTTGATTCGGTGGAAGATCATATGTTCAGATCCTTTATGCATATTAATACCCCTCTGATTATGAACATGAATATGATTTGTGAGTAGTTACCTTTGTTCCTGAGGACATGGGAGAAGTCTTGCTATAAGTAGTCATGTGAATTTAGTATTCGTTCGATATTTTGATGAGATGTATGTTGTCTCTCCTCTAGTGGTGTTATGTGAACGTCGACTACATGACACTTCACCATTGTTTGGTCCTAGAGGAAGGCATTGCAAAGTAATAAGTAGATGATGGGTTGCTAGAGTGACAGAAGCTTAAACCCTAGTTTATGCGTTGCTTCGTAAGGGGCTGATTTGGATCCATATGTTTCATGCTATGGTTAGGTTTACCTTAATACTTCTTTTCTAGTTGCAGATGCTTGCAATAGGGGTTAATCATAAGTGGGATGCTTGTCCAAGAAAGGGCAGTACCCAAGCACCAGTCCACCCACATATCAAATTATCAAAGTAACGAACGCGAATCATATGAGCGTGATGAAAACTAGCTTGACGATAATTCCCATGTGTCCTCGGGAGCGCTTTTCTCTATATAAGAATTTGTCCAGGCTTGTCCTTTGCTACAAAAAGGATTGGGCCATATTGCTTCACCTTATTTACTTTTGTTACTTGTTACCCATTACGAGTTACCTTATCACAAAACTATCTGTTACCGATAATTTTAGTGCTTGCAGAGAATATCTTACTGAAAACCGCTTGTCATTTCCTTCTGCTCCTCGTTGGGTTCGACACTCTTAATTATCAAAAGGACTACGATAGATCCCCTACACTTGTGGTTCATCAAGACTCTTTTCTGGTGCCGTTGCCGGGGAGTGAAGCGCCTTTGGTAAGTGGAACTTGGTAAGGAAAAATTTATATAGTGTGCTGAAATTTACTGTCACTTGTTACTGTGGAAAGTAATCCTTTGAGGGGCTTGTTCAGGGTAACTTCACCCTGACCAGTAGAGCAAAGAGTTGCTCCTTAACCTATTGAAAATGTTTACTTTAAAATTCCTTCGTGTATGATAGAGTAACTGCTAGCTAATCGTTTTACATGAGATGGAACATTGCATCCCGATTTGCACCTAATCTATGTCGATGAAGTTTGTGGATTATTTAAGCTTGCAGATATGCCCGAGGATGTTATCAAGAAGAAGGTCTTCCCTTTATCTTTGAAGGGAGAGGCATTGACATGGATTAGGCTATGTGATGATATGGGATCATGGAACTACAACCGATTGAAATTGGAATTTCATCAGAAGTTTTATCCTATGCATCTTGTTCATCGTGATCGTAATTACATATATAATTTTTGGCCTCGCGAAGGAGAAAGCATCGCTCAAGCTTGGGGGATGCTTAAGTCGATGTTATATTAATGCCCCAATCATGAGTTCTCAAGAGAAATTATTATTCAAAATTTTTATGCTCTTCTTTCTCTCAACAATCGCTCCATGCTCGATACTTCTTGTACTGGCTCTTTTATGATGAAGACTATTGAATTCAGATGGGATTTATTGTGAAGAATTAAACGCAACTCTAAAGATCGGGATCTCGACAAAGGTAAGGAGTCAGGTATAACACCTAAGTTTGATTGTGTTAAATCTTTTATGGATACCGATGCTTTTCGTGGATTTAGCACTAAATATGGACTTGACTCTGAGATAGTAGCTTCTTTTTGTGAATCATTTGCTACTCATGTTGACCTCCCTAAGGAGAAGTGGTTTAAATATAATCCTCCCATTGAAGTAAAAGTAGTTGCACCTATTAAAGTTGAAGAAAATACTATCACTTATAATGATCCTATTGTTCCTACTACCTATATTGAGAAACCACCTTTCCTTGTTAGGATAAAGGGATCATGCTAAAGCTTCAACTGTGGTTCGTAAGAGTAATACTAGAACACCTACACCACCTGAGCAAATTAAAGTTGAACCTAGTATTGCTGTGGTTAAAGTTCTCTTGGCTGATAATATTGATGGGCATGTTATTTACTTCTGTGATGAAGCTGCTAGAATTGCTAGACCTGATACTAAAAATAAACATAGACCTGTTGTAGGCATGCCTGTTATTTCTGTTAAAATAGGAGATCATTGTTATCATTGCTTATGTGATATGGGTGCTAGTGCTAGTGCAATACCTCATTCCTTATATAAAGAAATTATGCATGATATTGCACCTGCTGAGATAGAATAAATTGATGTTACAATTAAGCTTGCCAATAGAGATACTATTTCACCAGTTGGGATTGTTAGAGATGTTGAAGTCTTGTGTGGGAAAGTTAAATATCCTGTTGATTTTCTTGTTCTTGGTCCCCCACAAGATAGCTTTTGTCCCATC
The DNA here is from genome assembly GCF_002162155.2 of Triticum dicoccoides. NCBI lineage: Eukaryota > Viridiplantae > Streptophyta > Magnoliopsida > Poales > Poaceae > Triticum > Triticum dicoccoides. The sequence goes on along the minus strand of NC_041385.1, from coordinate 233,365,108 downwards.
ATATTTGGTAGACCCTTCTTGAATACGGTTAATGCTAAGATAGATTGCGAAAAGGATATTGTTATGATTGGTTTAGGGGATATGTCTCATGAGTTTAATTTTGCTAAATTTCGTAGACAACCCCATGATAAGGAATTGCCTAGTAAGGATGAAATTATTGGTCTTGCTTCTATTGCTGTGCCTCCTAATGATCCTTTAGAACAATATTTGCTAGACCATGAAAATGATATGTTTATGAATGAAAGAAGGGAGATAGATGAAGTATTCTTTAAATAGGGACCTATTTTGAAACACAACTTGCCTGTTGAAATCCTAGGGGATCCTCCACCACCCAAGGGTGATCCCGTGTTTGAGCCTAAACCACTACCTGATACTCTTAAATATGCTTATCTTATTGAAAGGAAGATATATCCTGTTATTATTAGTGCTAACCTTTCATAGCAGGAAGAAGAGAAATTATTGAAAACTCTGAAGAAGCACCGTGCTGCTATTGGATATACTCTTGATGATCTTAAGGGCAGTAGTCCCACTATATGCCAACACAAAATAAAATTGGAGAAAGACGCCAAACCAGTTGGTGATCACCAACGACGGTTAAATCCTAAGATGAAAGGAGTGGTAAGAAAAGAAATAGTAAAGCTCCTAGAGGCAGGTATAATTTATCCCGTTGTTGATAGTCAGTGGGTAAGTCATGTCCATCGTGTCCCTAAGAAGGGAGGTATTACTGTCGTTCCTAATGATAAAGATGAATTGATCCTGCAAAGTTTGTTACAGGTTATAAGATGGTAATTGATTTCCGCAAATTAAATAAAGCTACTAAAAAGGATCATTACCCTTTGCCTTTTATTGATCAAATGCTAGAAAGATTATCCAAACATACACATTTTTGCTTTCTAGATGGTTACTCTGGTTTCTCTCAAATATCTGTGTCAATAGAGGATCAAGAAAAGACCACTTTTACTTGCCTTTCCGTACTTTTGCTTATAGACATATGCCTTTTGGTTTATGTAATGCACCTGCTACCTTTCAAAGATGCATGATGGCTGTATTCTCTGACTTTTGTGAAAAGATTGTTGAGGTTTTCATGGATGATTTCTCCGTTTATGGATCCTCTTTTGATGATTGCTTGAGCAACCTTGAGAAAGTATTGCAGAGATGTGAAGAAACTAATCTTGTCTTGAATTGGGAAAAGTGCCACTTTATGGTTAATGAAGGCATTGTCTTGGGGCTTAAAATTTCTGAAAGAGGTATTGAAGTTGATAAAGCTAAAGTTGATGCTACTGAAAAGATGCCGTGTCCTAAGGACAACAAAGGTATAAGAAGTTTCCTTGGTCATGTCCGTTTTTATAGGAGGTTCATTAAAGAGTTCTCTAAAATTTATAGGCCTCTAACTAATCTCTTACAAAAATATATTCCTTTTGTCTTCGATGATGATTGTGTAGAAGCATTTGAAATACTTAAGAAAGCTTTGATTTTTGCACCTATTGTTCAGCCACCTGATTGGAATTTACCCTTTGAAATTATGTGTGATGCTAGTGATTATGCCGTAGGTGCTGTTCTAGGACAAAGAGTTGATAAGGAACTAAATGTTATACAATATGCTAGTAAAACTCTAGACAGCGCCCAGAGAAATGATGCTACTACTGAAAAAGAACTTTTAGCAGTTGTATTTGCTTGTGATAAGTTTAGACCTTACATTGTTGATTCTAAAGTAACTGTTCACACTGATCATGCTGCTATTAAGTATCTTATGGAAAAGAACGATGCTAAACCTAGACTTATTAGATGGGTTCTCTTGCTACAAGAATTTGATTTGCTTATTATTGATAGATAGGGAGCTGAGAACCCCGTTGCAGACTACTTGTCTAGGTTAGAGAATGTTCTTGATGACCCACTACCTATTGATGATAACTTTCCTGATGAACAATTAGCTGTCATAAATGCTTCTCGTGCTGCTCCATGGTATGCTGATTATGCTAATTACATTGTTGCTAAATTTATACCACCTAGCTTCACATACCAGCAAAAGAAAAAGTTTTTCTATGATTTGAGACATTACTTCTGGGATGATCCACACCTTTATAAAGAAGGAGTAGATGGTGTTATTAGACGTTGTGTACCTGAGCATGAACAGGAACATATCCTAGCAAGTGTCACTCCAAGGCTTATGGAGGACACCACGCTGGAGATAGAACTGTGCACAAGGTATTGCAATCTGGTTTTTATTGGCCTACTCTCTTCAAGGATGCCCGTAAGTTTGTATTGTCTTGCGATGAATGTGAAAGAATTGGTAATATTAGTAGACATCAAGAAATGCCTATGAATTATTCTCTTGTTATTGAACCATTTGATGTTTGGGGCTTTGATTATATGGGACCATTTCCTTCCTCTAATGGGTATACACATATTTTAGTTGCTGTTGATTTTGTTACTAAGTGGGTAGAAGCTATTCCAACTAGTAGTGCTGATCGTAACACCTCTATTAAGATGCTTAAAGAAGTTATTTTTCCGAGGTTTGGAGTCCCTAGATACCTAATGACTGATGGTGGTTCACACTTTATTCATTCTGCTGTTCGTAAAATGCTTGCTAAGTGTGATGTTAATCATAGAATTGCATCTCCATATCACCCTCAGTCTAGTGGCCAAGTAGAACTGAGTAACATAGAGCTTAAATTGATTTTGCAAAAGACTGTTAATAGATCTAGAAAGAATTGGTGCAAGAAACTTGATGATGCATTATGGGCTTATAGAAGGGCATATAAAATCCTATGGGTATGTCTCCATATAAAATGGTTTATGGAAAAGCATGTCACTTACCTCTCGAACTAGAACATAAGGCATATTGGGCCATTAAAGAGCTCAGTTATGATTTCAAACTTGTCGGTGAGAAGAGGTTATTTGACATTAGCTCACTTGATGAATGGAGAACCCAAGCCTATGAGAATGCCAAACTGTTTAAAGAAAAAGTTAAAAGATGGCATGACAAAAGGATACAAAAGCGTGAGTTTAATATAGGTGATTATGTGTTGCTTTTCAACTCTCGTTTAAGACTTTTTACAGGAAAACTCCTCTCTAAATGGGAAGGTCCTTACGTTATTGAGGAGGTCTTTCGTTTCGGTGCCATAAAAATCAACAACTTCGAAGGCACAAATCCGAAGGTGGTGAACGGTCAAAGAATCAAACATTATATCTCAGGTAATCCAATAAATGTTGAAACCAATGTTATTGAAACCGTAACCCCAGAGGAATACATAAGAGACACTTTCCAGAACGTTTCAGACTTCGAAAAGGAATAGGTATGTGGTACGGTAAGTAAACCGACTCCAAAACAGTTCTAATAGCAATTTTTCTCTGTTTTGGAATATTTAAGAAAATAGGAAAATAAGAAGTAGTCCGGGAAGGACACGAGGCGTCCACGAGGGTGGAGGGCGCGCCCTACCCCCCTGGGTGCGCCCCCTGCCTCGTGGGCACCTCGTGTGCTCTCCGGAGTCTGTTTTCTTGCACGATACGTCTATTAGTCGGTAAAAATTCATTATATAATCTCCCGAAGGTTTTGACCACCATACCACGACGAAATCCTCTATTTTTGTTCTGAGCTGTTTCTGCAGCACATTTAGAGCAAGATGTCTTCTCAAGAGTCAGTCGGGGAGAGTCAGGTGTCTCATCCGACACCGGGTCCAGGAGCAAACAGCGATGCCTATCACTTTGGGCCATCAATGGAGGAGGAGATGGAGGCTGACTTGAAAAGGATAGATGCCATGGAGGAGGATCAAGCAGTTACTTCTCGTCTCCGAGCCGGATTCATGATGGGGGAACTACAGAGCTCGGCTATTCCAAACTCGGTCATCCCTTCCAATGTTAAATTTCCTTCTTATGAAAATATGAAAAAGAGTGTCACTTGTTCTCCAACAGCTATGCAACATCCATGGGTGAAAGGAGCTTTAGCCATCACGGGTGAGCTCCGTAAGGAAATAATGGACCTCAAGCAGCAAGTCAATAAGCTCGAGGAGGAGAATCGTATCCTGAGGGGCATCATCGCCAAGAATATCACACCACCACCTCCGAAGAAGGATGCATAATCACATGGGTATGGGCACTCCCCTTGGCAACTGCCAAGCTTGGGGGAGGTGCCCCGGTATCATATCACCATCACACTCCTATATTTACCATTTCACTTAGTTCGATCCTTTTAGTAATATCTTGATCTAGTATAATAAGTTTTGGTATGATCTAGTTTTGAGTTTTGCTTTATGATCCCTCTATGTAATTGACTCCATGAGCTATATATAATAAAGATTAGTCTTGAGTCAAGGGCTTTGGTAAATTGCTATGATCTTGAGGGAAGAAAAGAAAAAGAAAGAATAAAAAGAAATAAAGAGATCATATTGATCTTATGGAGAGTAATGACTTCACATATAAAGAGTATGATGAATAAAAGTTGTTGAGAGTTGACAAACATAGTTTGGTCATCGTTGCAATTAATAGGAAGTAATAAAGAAAAATAGAGGTTTTCACATATAAATATACTATCTTGGACATCTTTTATGATTGTGAGCACTCATTAAAATATGACATGCTAAAGAGTTGATGTTGGACAAGGAAGACAATGTAATGGGTTATGTTTTCTTGTATCCGAAATAAAGTATATTTTCATGGATCAGCCAACATGTTGAGCTTGCCTTTCCCCCTCATGCTAGCCAAATTCTTTGCACCAAGTAGAGATACTACATGTGCTTCCGAATATCCTTAAACCCAGTTTTTCCATGAGAGTCCACCATACCTACCTATGGATTGAGCAAGATCCTTCAAGTAAGTTGTCATTGTTGCACGCAATAAGAATTGCTCTCTAAATATATATGACTTATTATTGTGGAGAAAATAAGCTTTATACGATCTTGTGATATGGAAGCAATAAAAGCGATGGACTGCATAATAACGGTCCATATCACAAGTGGCAATATAAAGTGGCGTTCTTTTGCATTAAGATTTCGTGCATCCAACCATAAAAGCACATGACAACCTCTGCTTCCCTCTGCGAAGGGCCTATCTTTTACTTTTGTCTTATACATTATGCAAGAGTCATGGTGATCTTCACCTTTCCTTTTTATATTTTATCCTTTGGCAAGCACATTGTGTTGGAAAGATCCTGATATATATATCCAATTGGATGTAAGTTAGCATGAACTATTATTGTTGACATTACCCTTGAGGTAAAAGGTTGGGAGGCAACACTATAAGCCCCTATCTTTCTCTGTGTCCGATTAAAACTTCATACCCATAAGTATTGCGTGAGTGTTAGCAATTGTGAAAGACTAAATGATAGTTGAGTATGTGGACTTGCTGAAAAGCTCATATATTGACTCTTTCCGATGTTATGATAAATTGCAATTGCTTCAATGACCGAGATTATAGTTTGTTAGTTTTCAATGAAGTTTCTGATTCATACTTGACATTGTGGATAGATTATTACTTGAGCATAAGAAATCATATGACAATATATATATATATATGTTGCTATTATAAGAATGATCATGATGCCCTCATGTCCGTATTTTATTTTATCGACACATCTACCTCCAAACATGTGGACATATTTTTCGTTATCGGCTTCCGCTTGAGGACAAGCAAGGTCTAAGCTTGGGGGAGTTGATACGTCCATTTTGCATCATGCTTTTATATCGATATTTATTGCATTATGGGCTGCTATTACACGTTATGTCACAATACTTATGCCTATTCTCTCTTATTTTACAAGGTTTACATGGAGAGGGAGAATGCCGACAGCTGGAATTCTGGGCTGGAAAAGGAGTAAATATTAGAGACCTATTCTGCACAAATCCAAAAGTCCTAAAACTCCACGGAAGTTATTTTTGGAATTAATAAAAAATATTGAGCTAAGAAACTACCAGAGGGGGCCCACACCCTAGCCACGAGGGTGGGGGCCCTACCCCCCTGGGCGCGCTGCCTGCCTCGTGGGCCCCCTGGCAGTCCTCCGGTGGACATCTTCTGCTATATGAAGTCTTTTACCCTAGAAAAAAAATCATAAGCAAGCTTTCGGGACGAAACACCACCGCCACGAGGTGGAACCTTGGCGGAACCAATCTACGGCTCCGGCGGAGCTGTTCTGCCGGGAAACATCCCTCCGGCAGGAGGAAGTCATCACCATTGTCATCACCAACGATCCTCTCATCGGGAGGGGGTCAATATCCATCAACATCTTCACCAACTCCATCTCCTCTCAAACCCCTAGTTCATCTCTTTTATCCAATCTTTGTCTCAAAACATCAGATTGGTACATGTGGGTTGCTAGTAGTGTTGATTACTCCTTGTAGTTGATGCTAGTTGGTTTATTCAGTGGAAGATCATATGTTCAGATCCTTTATGCATATTAATACCCCTATGATTATGAACATGAATATGATTTGTGAGTAGTTACGTTTGTTCCTGAGGACAGGGGACAAGTCTTGCTATAAGTAGTCATGTGAATTTGGTATTCGTTTGATATTTTGATGAGATGTATGTTGTCTCTCCTCTAGTGGTGTTATGTAAACGTCGACTACATGACACTTCACCATGGTTTGGGCCTAGAGGAAGGCATTGGTAAGTAATAAGTAGATGATGGGTTGCTAGAGTGACAGGAGCTTAAACCCTAGTTTATGCGTTGCTTCGTAAGGGGCTGATTTGGATCCATATGTTTCATGCTATGGTTAGGTTTACCTTATTACTTCTTTTGTAGTTGCAGATGCTTGCAATAGGGGTTAATCATAAGTGGGATGCTTGTCCAAGAAAGGGCAGTACCCAAGCACCGGTCCACCCACATATCAAATTATCAAAGTAACGAACGCGAATCATATGAGCGTGATGAAAACTAGCTTGACGATAATTCCCATGTGTCCTCGGGAGCACTTTTCTCTATATAAGAATTTGTCCAGGCTTGTCCTTTGCTACAAAAAGGATTGGGCCATCTTGCGGCACCTTATTTACTTTTGTTACTTGTTACCCGTTACGAATTACCTTATCACAAAACTATCTGTTACCGATAATTTCAGTGCTTGCAGAGAATACCTTACTGAAAACCGCTTGTCATTTCCTTCTGCTCCTCGTTGGGTTTGATACTTTTATTTATTGAAAGGACTACGATAGATCCCCTACACTTGTGGGTCATCAGTAACTGGTAAGAAGCGATGGCATCCCGCCGCGCCGAGTTCCTCGCCGCCCGCGACCGCGCACATGGTAAGGAAGCGATGGCATCCCGCCGCATCGAGTTCATCGCCGCCCACGGCCGCACAAGTATGTGGGCGTACTTCGATGCTGACATGTACGAATGGGCAGTGGATCTAGAGGCGGCCAAAGCCGCACAGAAGGAGTAGAAAAGGCAGCAAGCAGTCAAGAAAGAGAGTCCCGCCACCGCAAGAAAGAAGAGGCCGCATGCCCTGCTGAGGAGAGCTCGGTGCAGATCGAAGCTCGGTGGGCTGCCGCCGACAAGGCCGGGAAGGAGAACAACGACGTCTGACCAGCATGCCCTGATGCCAGCATGTGAGAAGTAGTTAGTGCCTTTGTCGCCCAAAAGTTTGCATAATTAATTATGAGCAACTACCAGTACTACATAATTATATACTAGCAAAAGAGCCCGTGCGTTGCAACGGGAGAGAAAACATAACACACGCTCTTAACTCAACAACCATCACTCAAGACCACAATAGGTCCATCTCCTTTTTTTTGCGAGGCATCATATTTATGTTGCCGCTTATCCTCCTTCTCATCCTTGTCAGCGATGGTCTCGGTGTTCACACAAAACAACAAAAAATGTGTGTTGAATATGGTTAATCCTAAGGCGTTCTCTCTCCCTCTCCCTCTCTCCCTCTCTCTCTCTCTCTCTTTCTCTCACTCTCGCGATGAGAAATTTGTTGTTTTCCCCTGCGACATTTTTCAGTGGTATGCATGTGTAGTTATCGATGTTTTCTTTTCCCTATATGGTTATAGTGGGGTGTTTATTTGCAATCTGGATCGCCGCCGGTATTGAAAAAAGGATCTTGCCCTATAAATTATAAGTTTGCTTCCATAACAATATTTTTAAAAATATTTAACAGGTAAAATTAACATTATATTTATATTCCACACATTTTTCTAATAAAATTTCATATATAATATGTTAAAATCGAAGTTACGGTTTAAAAGATACAGATAATTTAGAAAATCATTTGGTTTAACTCAAATATATTCCAAAATAATATTTAAAAATATTTAACAGGTAAAAATAATATCATATTCATATTCTACATATTTTTCTAATCAAATTTCATATATAACATGTTCAAATCGGAGTTACGGTTTAAAAGATATGGATGATTTTATAAAGCATTTGTTTGACTTAAATATGATTCGCGCGGATGAATTACCTAAAACATCAGGGGGGTTTCAAAAAATGTAAAATAACGGTTCGGGTGTGACTTAAATCCGGACGGCGGATTGATTTCAAGAAAAAACAGGAACTTTTATGTAAAATGCCATGACGGACGAAGGAAACCCAATTTGCTTTATTATTAGGTAAAGACTAGTAGTACTTTAAGTTGGTACTATCTATTATTAACGTACAATGTCAGTAAGCACATCCTTCGAGGGCTTTGAGCATTGATTAGCATGTGTTCACTGAAGTTTCGTAGCCGCACCCTGGCCCTAAATTAAATCCTCCATAAATGCCCGTATGCAGCCACGAGAGACTAGAGATGGCGGCAACTGGTTTTTATTCCCACCTCGCCGCACGAGTTGGCCACATACCGGCTTAAATAGCAGCACCGGCGGATGGCAGCAAGCTTCTATCTTGTTGCATAGGATCAATTCTAGCTATGCGAGTGAGGCAAGTTGACACTTGATTGAATTTCATAAACTGATGATTGTTCATTGGGTGTCACCTTTACCTCGTTCAGGTACATTGAATAACCCTGCTACAATGAAAGAGATTTTTAAATTAGGTGCGGCTGGAGATGCTGATAGATATTAGAATTGTTAGAAGATCACAAAACACACGGTTCCTATGGCGTACCTGTGCATGGTTCTTTGCGTTAATGATCCATAAGTCAGTTACCTGTGCGATGTTCCCTAATAAAGCAAGCATACCGTTGACCCAAAAAATCAACTACACGTGTACATTTTTTTGGAGGCGGAATCTTCCAATTTTCTCCTTTCTCGCAAACGAGTATTTTACACGCTTCGTCTGTGTTCTGTGTTTCCCCCGCCCAAGTTTCGAATTTCGAAGTGAAATTTTCATTAGGCGCGTGATTTTAGATTTTATTCCACCCACGACAACGCCACCCATCAAATTTCCGCAATATCCCCCCATGCCCCTCCTCCCGGCAGCTCAAACCGCCGTAGCCACAACCACAGCTTCAACCACATCTATGTTCTGCCTGCGCATCGTCGATCCCGTCAGGTAAGCCACCATCTCTATCAAGGCCCTGATTGCTTAAGAAACGATTGCGAAACATCCTCATGCCTCCCAATCCCCACCGCCCTACCTCCAGAGCATCGCCGTGCAAGCCCAACCAACTTGGAGGTGGAGGAGTTGACGGCGGTCGACAGAATGATGGCCGATGTGCATGTTGACCTGGAGGAACACCTCACCTTCGCCACCGCCGACTTGGTGCAGGCTCTGTCCCAGATGAAGTGCCCCAACGACTACCCCCAGGACTTACCAAGTATGATCTGACCAGCTCAATCTCACTAATACAACTTGCAATGGCTATGTTTTGTATGTTTGATGTATTTAAGCATGTTCGTGCCTTGTTTATTTCAGTACTGCACACCGTGTGATGTTCAAGTATTAACTGTTCAGCTCAATTTCACCAATACCAGCAACAAACTTACAATACATGACTCAGGATGCTGTTAAGCCTTTAGTAATTAAAAGTTGCATCCATTTATTAATCTGTCCCTTTACTACTGTGCTACTCTCCACGATGAAGATATCACTAGAGATGCTGCCCATTTTCTATTTTTGGTGGATGCTAACCCTATTGTAGTTAACTTGCCTTTCCATGTACTTATGCAGGGACATAACGGGAGATGATGTTACTTGCCATCAAGGTTAGCTACATCCCATGTCTTACAATATTTTAGATCATTTGTGCAATTGCAGTTTAACTTCTAACATTTACTGGTTGCCTGTAGGTACACATGTCAGCGGCACTGATTGTCGCGGTGCAGCACGATGACCTATGGGGCCATCGGCCCCTTTGTGGTTCGGCAAGGGGGAAGGGCACGTAGCACAAAGAGCGGAGGCTGTGGAATAGCACGACAACAATGACAATGGCAGTTTTTACCGAGGTTCAGGGCACCGCGAGGCATAAAACCCTACTCCTGCTTTGGTGGATTGATGAGAGAACTGTGGTGGAGACGCAATGCCCAAGCCCGGAAAAGTTGCTTCGGGACAAGAGCAACTACGTGTGTATGAGTGTACAGAGGTCTGAATCCTTTCTAAGGTTGCCACGACTCTCCTTTTATAGGTCAAGGGGTCACCACAATGGCAATGTGGTCATTATCCAGGTATTAGATAGCCATCAGTGCTATCATACCTAACTCTGGCAGTTAGGACAAAACACATTAATTGTGTCGTTGTACGTCACGTCGTGGGTGCCGCCCGGCAAGCCTTGCCGTGCCATCCTGGTCGTCTTCTATCTGCCTACATGACACACGTCTAGACGGGTGTCACACAGGGATGATTTCCTCTCCAAATGACTGTCACGCGCTAAGTGACTGCCACTTAGCCACCTGGGGGCTTGACACCACATTGATAAGTGAGTTGTGTCGCTATGAGGTGGAGCGGTGGAGCCTTGGCGGGGAAGTGGATCTCCACTGGTCCCGGCAGGCCTGCCGGGGCATATCTTCTTCGCCTTCGGGGAGGCCTCAACTTGGCTAGGCTCGCCTTCCTGGCAAGGGAGGTTTTTCCTTTGCAATATCTTGCTCCTTTTGGTTGGTCTTGGTCTTCTTAATCCGTCCTTTAATTCCTCAAAGAGCTATCTCTTCTGCTTGGCCCTCTCTTGGATGTTGGGTGCTGTCATGGAGGAGGCCTGCTGTCCATGCACAAGTCAGGGGAAACATACACCCTTATTTGTGTACCCCGACAGAAGCCCCTGGGCCTGAGCCATACGTGTCATCGGGCACATTGGGTTAGGCCCCAAGCATTGCACAGAAATGTGTCGAGGGAACATTGTGCGTGTAGCGGTTCGTCATGATGACTAGTAGTCCAACGTCCACTCCGCGTAATTACCGCATGTCATGGGGTCATGGGACTGTAGTAGTTAATGTAAAAAGGTAGCCTTTTGAGAGAAAGTAGCGAAGAGCCATGCTCCCATGCTTATTCCCCATAAAGCGGAAAAAAGTGAAGGGGCACGGCTCATTCACACCTGTTTCTCCATCCATCATCTTCTTCCTCAAGCTATGCAGTTGCTCCGCGCCCATTCCTGATCCCAATCGCCTCATCCGATCCCCATTCCTCCACTGCCCAAAAAGACAGGGAAGAAGACTGCTACTAACAAGGGAAACCGGGCGGCCGCTGCGAAGATCGTAGCCGTGGAGGGGAACAAGAAGAGAGTGGCGGAGTTGGAGAAGAAACGATGTGGAGACATGGTCTTGTTCCCGTCGTGCTTGGATGAAAGCACCTTGGTTGCAAGGTACGGACATATGTGGGGGTCGGCGGTTCAAAACGGGCATGGGACGCCCATTGTCTTGCCAAAAGGAGAAGAAGATCCGACGAATTATTATTGATTTTTATATGCGTACTTCTTCTGCGGCCTCTGCCCCCCATTCTCTGATTTCTTTGAGGCGATGATGGTGATGTATGGTTTTCACCTCCTGGATTTCATGCCAAATGCAATGGCGTGTATGGCGATTTTTGCCCACTTGTGCAAGAACTTTGTCGGGGTCGCCCCCAATGTGGATCTGTTCCTGCACTTCTTCGTGAGTGGAAAGCAAGGTTCATCGCTTGGGGAAAGTAAGCTGGTTCCCTCGAGTGGTGAAGGAAAATTGGGATTACCTTCCCGGTCAGCAGTGCGACAGATGGAAGGAGTGGTGGGCAGATTGGTGCTGGATCCAGGGCGAAGAGGCCCCAGAGTATTGCCAGGCATGGATGAAGTGTATTGTGCGCCGCAACGACTAGAGGGAATTCGGCCTCACTAACGACAGGCTCTGCCCGGCACAGAACAGGATCACCCGTCTGAAGGCTGCTTGGTTAACCATTGAAAGGATCGAGAAGAGGTGTCTAGAGGGGGGGGGGGGATTAGACACAAAGTGAGAAAAGTTGCAGTTTTTAATTTCTTTAAGTTGAAGTGGAGTTTTGGCACAAGTTTAACAATCACAATACATATCAAGCAAGCATGCAAAGAGTATATGAGCAGTAGAAAGTAAAGCATGCAACTTGCAAGAATGTAAAGGGATGGGATTGGAGTGTGCAAACGCAATTGGAGACACGGATGTTTTTGTCGTGGTTCCGATAGGTGGTGCTATCGTACATCCACATTGATGGAGACTTCAACCCACGAAGGGTAACGGCTGCGCAAGTCCACGGAGGGCTCCACCCAAGAAGGGTCCACGAAAAAGCAACCTTGTCTATCCCACCATGGTCGTCGCCCACGAAGGACTTGCCTCACTAGGGTAGATCTTCATGAAGTAGGCGATCTCCTTGCCTTACAAACTCCTTGGTTCAGCTCCACAATCTTGCCATATGGTAGGAATGGAATATCTTGGTCCCAACACAAGTGTAGGTGGTTCGCTCTTAGAAAATGTATGTTGGAAGTGTAGGCATGTTCTGATCGCTCTCCCCATGAATGAAGAGTGGGTGGAGGGGTATATATAGCCTCCACACAAAATCTAACCATTACACACAACTTACCAATCTCGGTGGGACCGAATCATGAAACTCGGTTGGACCGATTTAGCAAATCATGTGACCGTTAGGATTTTCGGTGGGACCGACAAGCAACTCGGTAGGACAGATATGGTTAGGGTTAGGGCATAACGTAATCTCGGTGAGATCGATTACACAAACTCGGTGGGACTGATTTTGGTAATGGACACACAGAGGGTTGGTCAGGCAAACTCGGTGGGGCCGATTCGCTCATCTCGGTTGGACCGAAATGTTACGAGGAGGAACAGAGAGTTTGCATTGTAATCCCAGTAGGACCGATTACACAAACTTGGTGAGACCGATTTTGGTAATGGACATACACAGAGAGATTACAATCCCATCTCGGTGAGAACGAGATCCCTATCGGTGAGACCGATTTGCCTAGGGTTTGTGGCAGTGTCTATGACATCTGAACTCGGTGGCGCCGGATGGAAAGAATCGGTGGGGCCGAGTTTGACTTTTGATTAAGGTCATATGTGGATGTGAGAAAGTAGTTGAGGGCTCTGGAGCATATCACTAAGCACTTTGAGCAAGCAAGCCATTAATCAACACCTCATCCCTTCTTGGTAGTATTGGCTTTTCCTATAGACTCAATGTGATCTTGGATCACTAAAATAGAAAGAGTAGAGCCTTGAGCTTGGAGCTTGAGCCAATCCTTTGTCCTTTGCATCTTGAAGGGGTTCCACATCCTCTAGTCCATGCCACTCCATTGTTGAACTTATCTGAAACATACTAGGTAAAAGTGTTAGTCCAACAAGAAATATGTTGACATTAATTTCCAAAATCACCCAGGGAGCACTTGTGCTTTCAATCTCCCCCTTTTTGGTAATTGATGACAACATACATCAAAGCTTTAGATAAAGATATAAAGAATAACAAGTAAAGCTTTGGAAAGACATGTAACATGCATAGGCTCCCCCTACATGCATGCAATCATTTAAATATGGAATATTGGAGCATGTGAATGCATAAACATGACAGAGTAGGCAATGTGTTACATGTATCTTGGCTATATGCATCAGAGCAAAAGATGTGAATATGGGAAATGTACCTTCATGCTCATGAGTCCTTCTTGCAAACGGTATGTACATCAGCAAGAATTCCTCATATACATGACTGTGATGCATATACTTACCTTGTGGTCTTGAGTTGGCTTAGGATGGAATGAACCTGCGTAAACAAGGTTAGATAACACAGATGCACCTACTAGCCAGAGCAAACAAAAGAAACCACAAGAGAACCAAGACTGGGATGACATGTAGAGAGTGAGTACTGAGTACCACATTGGATATAAACATGTCCCCAAAAGTAAAGATGTGCAATGAATTCAAGGATTTCCTTCCCTTTGATGTCTTGCTCCCCTCGAATCTAGCATGGGATACTGGGAGAAGATAGGGAACAGAAAATCAGAGCTCAAAGAGAATAAACAGAGCTTGTGCAAACAAACAAATATGAACATGTCTTTCCCCTCTTGAAGACATGCGACTTATCTCCTCTTGAATACCAAGCATCTAGGGTCCTTGATGATTACTCTCTCTCCCCTTGATTATTCTCTGTAGTGAAATTGGTGGCTCCGAGTTTTATGCTTTGGTTGCACCGAAAGGTTTCGGTTGGACCGAAGGCAATATACCGGTGTGACCAAGTTCATCACAGAGAAAACACTTGTCACCTCAGCTCACTAGACAAGTAAGATCTCACAAGGATTTGCAAGGAATTAACTGAAGGATTTGCAATGAATTGGAGGCAGGGAATGCAGAACAAAAAGAAACATAAAAGAAATCTAGATGAAGTTTTTTTTGAAAGGGGAAACAAATATGCATGAGACAAATGCAAGAGCACAAAAAAGACACTAGAGAAATTCATCTAGAATTGGTCGGCGACAAAGTCACCTATATTAGAGTATATTGACTTAGGAGTCAAGTGAGATCACTTGATCATAGGTCATACTCATCGTTTAAGCTCAAAATGGGGTTACCATTTTTCGTTTAAGCATCTTGATGTATTCTCATCTTGTCGAGTTGCTTTGACTCATGACTTGGAGTAAAGCTTCTCTAAGATGGAATGACATACCTTGGGTGGTGGTGTTGATCGTGATCATGTAGTTGAACTTATGTGGGTTGCTCAAGGTTGATGTAGCTCATCAAGAGTTGGGAGCACCACTTTGGAATTTGAGTTCATCTACCTACATGGGTTAGTTTTTGCAAGGAAGAGCACTTGTGTATCCAAAATGACAATCATGAATCTCAATAATAAATTTGTCAAAGGATATGTTTGAATGGTTTCGTGCTTCCTTGACTTCAACCACCATTGTGTAGAGACTTTGTG
Source organism: Triticum dicoccoides (assembly GCF_002162155.2). Taxonomy (NCBI): domain Eukaryota; kingdom Viridiplantae; phylum Streptophyta; class Magnoliopsida; order Poales; family Poaceae; genus Triticum; species Triticum dicoccoides. Next base: position 233,349,882 of record NC_041385.1, on the reverse strand, counting down.
ATGTAGAGATTGCTTAAGATGTGAGTGAGTTCCAATCTCATAGATTTAGATTTATCCAAGTACCTACACGGGTTAGATAACATGCAAGGTGCAAATATATCCAAGACATAAGATTATCATCATAAGAGAAATATCAAGGATTAGTCATAGGCTCATGTCTTGCATGTATCAAAATGGAGTTCCTACTCCAAGTTTGAAGCATCGATGATGTTCAATTTACCTCTTAACCTGCAAAACACTTTCTCATCAAGTGGTTTAGTGAAAATATCCGCTAATTGCTTATCGGTGCGAACATGTTTAAGATTAATGTCCCCTTTGGCAACATGATCTCGAATAAAATGATAACGAACTTCAATATGCTTAGTTCGAGAGTGTTGCACAGGATTGTGAGCAATCTTGATAGCACTTTCATTGTCACAAAGCAATGGAACATGTTTCACATATATCCCATAATCTTTAAGAGTTTGGGTCATCCAAAGTAATTGAGCACAACATGAACCAGCGGCAATGTATTCCGCTTCGGCGGTGGACAAGGACACTGAGTTTTGTTTCTTGGAAGACCAAGACACATGAGATCTACCAAGAAATTGACAAGTACCCGAAGTGGACTTTCTATCAACCTTGTCACCGGCATAGTCCGAGTCGGAGTAGCCAACAAGAGTAAAAGAGGCTCTCTTTGGATACCGAATGCCAAAATTTGGTGTATGGATTAAGTATCTCACAATCCTTTTCACGGCCTTAAGATGGCATTCTTTAGGAGCGGCTTGATATCGTGCACACATGCACACACTTAGCATAATATCGGGATGTGAAGCACATAGATATATAACAATGAACCAATCATTGAGTGATAAACCTTTTGATCAACCGGTTCACCATCTTTGGTTAAATCAAGATGTCCACTAGTAGGCATGGGTGTAGTCATACCTTTGCATTTTGCATATTGAACTTCTTGAATAAGTCCTTGGTGTACTTTGTTTGAGAGACAAAGGTACCTTCCTTAGTTTGCTTGATTTGCAAACCGAGAAAGAATTTGAGTTCACTCATCATTGACATCTCAAACTTCTCCGACATTAGCTTTCCAAACATTTCACTAAAGTGAGGGTTAGTCGAACCAAATATAATACCATCAACATAGATTTGGCACACAAATAGTTCTCCATTAACCCTTTTAGTAAAAAGAGTAGACTCTATTTTTCCAATTTCAAAGCCTTTTTCAATAAGGAACTTGGTCAAGCATTTATACCATGCTCTAGGAGCTTGTTTAAGACCATAAAGAGCTTTGTGAAGTTTGTAAACATGATTAGGTTTCTTAGGATTGACAAAGCCGGGGGGTTGCTTAACATAAACTTCCTCCTCTATTTCACCATTTAGAAAAGCACTTTGAATGTCTATTTGGTACAAGGTGATATCATGGTGATTAGGATAGGCAAGTAAGATGCGAATGGACTCAAGTCTAGCAACGGGGGCATATGTCTCACCATAGTCCATACCTTCGACTTGAGTGTAACCTTGGGGGATGAGATGTGCTTTGTTGTGAACTACCTGTCCATCTTCATCTTGTTTGTTGCAAAACACCCATTTGGTACCGATGATGTTGTGGTTGTTGTCGGGCTTCTCAACCAATGTCCAAACTTGATTTCTCTCAAAGTTGTGTAGCTCTTCATGCATGGCGTTTATCCAATCCGGATCTTCCAATGCTTCTTCAACCTTCAGGTTCAACGCGAGAGATGAATGAATAGTGTTCACAAAAGTTAGCTAAACAAGTTTTAGAGCGAGTGATTCTCCTGGTTTGGATATCATTGTAGATTTGCTCGACGGGATGGTCTTGAGCAACTCTTGCTCAACTCGTGAAAGCTTTTGCTTGGATCTTGGTTGAACATCTTCTTCATCTCGTTCTTCTTCTTGGACTTCTTCATTGTTGACGTTATCGTTCTCTTGTCGTGGTGGAGAAGGAGGTTGTTGACGTTCATCTTGATGTACTTCCTCGTTTTCTTCATCTTGGTGTGTCCCACTTGTGGATGCTTCCATATCAACTCTTGGTTCACCTTGTCGTGATGTAGAAGCTCCCACTAGGACGGACAAGGTACTCTCCTTTACCTCCATTGGACGAATCTTGCCAATAGACAAGTCTTGGATTGCTTCCGAGGGGTCTTTGTCTCCTACATCAATTGGCTATTGCTCTACTTGCGAGCCATTAGATTCATCAAACTTCACATCTACCGTCTCTTCAACCTTTCGGGTGAAATTATTGTAGACACGGTAAGTGTGAGAGTTTGAGCCATAACCAAGTGGGAAACCTTCATGAGACTTAGGAGCAAATTTAGAACGATGATACTTATCAAGAATGCAGCACTTTGAGACGAATACTCGATCCAACTTGGGGTTTGTTACTGGTGAGGAGCTCGTATGCCGTCTTTCCGAGTAGCTTGTGAAGATACAAGCGATTTGTTGCATGACAAGCTGTCTCAACCGCTTCCGCCCAAAAGTGCTTCAGCGTCTTGTACTCATCAAGCATCGTTCGTGCAATTTCGATGAGCGTCCGGTTCTTCCTCTCAACAACTCCATTTTGTTGAGGTGTGTACGTAGCTGAGAACTCATGTGAAATCCCTTCTTCGTCAAGAAAGGTGTCCACATTTGTGTTCTTGTACTCCGTTCCGTTGTCGCTATGAACCTTCTTGATCTTCACTTCAAATTGGTTTTGGGCCTTCCTAGCAAAGTTTTTGAAGATCTTTTGGACCTGCGATTTATCATCAAGAAAGAACACCCACGTAAATCTTGAAAAATCATCAACTATAACTAGATCAAAAGAATTTCCACCGAGACTTTTGTAAGCATTGGGACCAAAAAGATCCATGTGAAGTAGCTCGAGTGGCCTCCTTGTGGTCATGATGTTCTTCACGGGATGCCTCCCTCCAACCTGTTTACCTGCTTGACAAGCGCTGCAAAGTCTATCCTTATCAAATATAACATTGTTAACACCAAGGATATGATTTCCTTTAATAAGCTTGTCAAGGTCTCGCATGCCCACATGACCTAATCGTCTATGCCACAACCAGCCTTTAGAGGATTTAGCAATAAAGCAAGTTCTAGGTTGAGACTTTTTAGTGAAATCACCAATGTATAGATCACCTTTACGTATACTGGTAAAGACCATTTTATGATTATCTCTACGAAACACTTGGCAATCTACTTCAGTAAATAGGACATTGAAACCGAAATGAGCAAGTCTAGATACTGAAAGTAAATTGTATCCAAGAGATTCAACGAGCATGACATTTTGTATGGAGCTATCATGTGATATGGCCACCTTACCAAGGCCAACCATCTTACCCTTTGAGTTGTCACCGAAAGTGACATACTTTCGAGGGCCGTCATTTTCAGCAAGCTCACCAAACATATCTTTATCTCCGGTCATGTGATCGGTACATCCACTATCAAGAACCCATTCATTTCCTCCTGCCATATATCCCCGAAGATTTTCCATAAGACCAAAGTGTCTCATTGCATCATCAAGATCAAAGTCACTATCATCATCCTCATCATAGTATCCATGTTCAACATCGTCATGTGGTGGATCAAATCCTAGAGAGGGTGATTCATTAGAGTGAGTTTGACAGTGATCTTCTTTATGAATTTTAATAGCTTCGCAAATAATATCACTAATAATTCCAACATCTCCTTTGGCACGCATAAGGTTTGTAAGCTCAAATAGACAATCACCAAACATAGGATCATTGGAATTCATCTTACTCAAGGCAATAGACTTATGGAGAATTTCATCTAGATTTTTCAAGGAATAGTTTGGAAAATGTTCCTCAAGAAATTTCCATATAGTGTAGGCACACTTAAGAGTAGGCAAACATCCAATCAAGTTTCTAGGAAAGCCTCTAGTAATAAGATTAATAGTTCTAAGATTGCGAATCATGTCAATTGACTCATCAAGGGTAGGATGCATAGGATCAACATGAGGTGCACAGGGGCTAGCAATGTACTTGTTCAAATGATATTCATTAAAAATCACAAGCATCTCATTTTTCCACTCATGAAAGTACTCTCCATCAAGTATAGGCACTCTATGTCTAAGACTCCCCAAAGTAGACTCATGCATCTTCCTCCAATGGTGTTTAAACCAAAGCAATGGAGACCAAAGCTCTAATACCAATTGAAAGGATCGAGAAGAGGTGTCTAGAGGGGGGGGGGGATTAGACACTAAGTGAGAAAAGTTGCAGTTTTTAATTTCTTTAAGTTGAAGTGGAGTTTTGGCACAAGTTTAACAATCACAATACATATCAAGCAAGCATGCAAAGAGTATATGAGCAGCGGAAAGTAAAGCATGCAACTTGCAAGAATGTAAAGGATGGGATTGGAGTGTGCAAACGCAATTGGAGACACGGATGTTTTTGTCGTGGTTCCGATAGGTGGTGCTATCGTACATCCACATTGATGGAGACTTCAACCCACGAAGGGTAACGGCTGCACGAGTCCACGGAGGGCTCCACCCACGAAGGGTCCACGAAGAAGCAACCTTGTCTATCCCACCATGGCCGTCGCCCATGAAGGACTTGCCTCACTAGGGTAGATCTTCACGAAGTAGGCGATCTCCTTGCCCTTTCAAACTCCTTGGTTCAACTCCACAATCTTGTCGGAGGCTCCCAAGTGACACCTAGCCAATCTAGGAGAGACCATTCTCCAAGAAGTAACAAATGGTGTGTTGATGATGAACTCCTTCCTCTTGTGCTTCAAATGATAGTCTCCCCAACACTCAACTCTCTCTCACAGGATTTGGATTTGGTGGAAAGAAGATATGAGTGGAAAGCAACTTGGGGAAGGCTAGAGATCAAGATTGATATGGTAGGAATGGAATATCTTGGTCTCAACACAAGTGTAGGTGGTTCTCTCTCAGAAAATGTATGTTGGAAGCGTAGGCATGTTTTGATGGATCTTTCCACAAATGAAGAGTGTGTGGAGGGGTAATATAGCCTCCACACAAAATCTAACCGTTACACACAACTTACCAATCTCGGTGGGACCGAATCATGAAACTCGGTCGGACCGATTTAGCAAATCATGTGACCGTTAGGATTTTCGGTGGGACCGACATGCAACTCGGTAGGACCGATATGGTTAGGGTTAGGGCATAACGTAATCTCGGTGAGACCGATTACACAAACTCGGTGGGACCGATTTTGGTAATGGACACACAAAGGGTTGGTCAGGCAAACTCGGTGGGGCTGATTCGCTCATCTCGGTTGGACCGAAATGTTACGAAGAGGAACAGAGAGTTTGCATTGTAATCCCGGTAGAACCGATTACACAAACTCGATGAGACCGATGTTGGTAATGGACATACACAGAGAGATTACAATCCCATCTCGGTGAGACCGAGATCCCTATCGGTGAGACTGATTTGCCTAGGGTTTGTGGCAGTGGCTATGACAGCTGAACTCGGTGGCTCCGGATGGAAAGAATTGGTGGGGCCGAGTTTTACTTTTGGTTAAGGTCATATGTGGATGTGAGAAAGTAGTTGAGGGCTCTGGAGCATATCACTAAGCACTTTGAGCAAGCAAGCCATTAAGCAACACCTCGTCCCCTCTTGATAGTATTGGCTTTTCCCATAGACTGAATGTGATCTTGGATCACTAAAATAGAAAGAGTAGAGCCTTGAGCTTGGAGCTTGAGCCAATCCTTTGTCGTTAGCATCTTGAAGGGGTTCCACATCCTCTAGTCCATGCCACTCCATTGTTGAACTTATCTGAAACATACTAGGTAAAAGTGTTAGTCCAACAAGAGATATGTTGACATTAATTACCAAAATCACCCAGGGAGCACTTGTGCTTTCAACCATTGAACAAGTCGGAGCCGATTTCCTCTGACATTGCATTGTGCCGCTGCAGAAGAGGGACATGTTTTCCTGGTTGTATGGGGATGCCACGGATAGGATGCGGCTGTACCCGGGCCTGGCTAACAACTTGTCGGTCTACGGCCACGCCTGGCTGTGCGAACAATTGTTCGGCAGCCTCTAGCCATTCATGTTGTCGGCAAGGATTGTTCTGCTGAATGTCAACTCCATCCGACACCAGATCTAGAAGTGGATGCCCGATTGCAATGCTTATGGGGTTGCAAGCGATTAGCAATTACCCAACACTGATGAGGAGAACAAGTGTTTCTCCGGCCTGGAGGAAAGGTCTACCAGGGTGGAGACCAACATATTCAAGTGCACCTCCAAAGTGGAGGCAGCGTTCATTAAGAAGTGGATTGAGGAGGACAAAGCGCTTCATGCCGCTGGGAAAGTGATAACCCACAAGTGTAGGTGATCGCAACAGTTTTCGAGGATAGAGTATTCAACCCAAATTTATTGATTCAACACAAGGGGAGCCAAAGAATATTATCAAGTATTAGCAGTTGAGTTGTCAATTCAACCACACCTGAAAACCTTAATATATGTAGCAAAGTATTTAGTAGCGAAGTAGTATGGAAGTAACGGTAACTATGGCAAAAGTAATAGTAGCAGTTTTGTACCAATTGTAACAGTGGCAAAGGAAAAGTAACATAGCAAAGATCAATATGTGAAAAGCTCGCAGACAATGGATCAATGATGGATAATTATTTCGGATGGCATTCATCATGCAATAGTTATAACCTATCTTGACACAGAACTAGCTCCAATTCATTAATATAGTGTTGTCATGTATTCCGTATATAGTCATACATGCTTATGGAAAAGAACTTACATGCCATCTTTTGTCCTACCCTCCCGTGGCAGCAGGGTCCTAATGGAAACTAAGGGATATTAAGGCCTCCTTTTAATAGAGAACCAGACCAAAGCATTAGCACTTGGTGAATACATGAACTCCTCAAACTACGGTAATCACCAGAAAGAATCCCAATTATTGTCACCTAGGGGTATGCGGATCATAACTCGTAACGGGTGTCTACAACTTGGAAGATAGGATAAAGAACACAAATATATTCATGAAAACATAAGGGTTCAGATCTGAATTCATGGCACTTGGGCCCTAGTGACAAGCATTAAGCATAGCAAAGTCATAGCAACATCAATCTCAAAACATAGTGGATACTAGGGATCAAACCCTAACAAAACTAACTCGATTACATGATAAATCTCATCCAATCCATCACTTTCCAGCAAGCCTACGATGGAATTACTCACGCACAGTGGCAAGCATCATGAAATTGGTGACGGAGGAAGGTTGATGATGATGATGATGGCGACGGACCCCCCTCTCCGGAGCCCGGAACAGAATCTAGATCAGCCCTCCCGATGAAGAACAGGAGGCGACGGCGGCTCCGTATCGTAAAATGCGATGGATGCTTCTCTTTGATTTTTTTCTCCCCGAACGTGAATATATAGAGTTGGAGTTAGGGTCGGAGGAGGTCCAGGGGACCCAGAAGGCAGGGGGCACGCCCAGGGGGTAGGGCGCGCCCTCCACCCTTGTGGTCAGCTGGTGGGTCCCCTCTAGTTGATTTTTTCACCAATATTTATTATTTATTCCAAAAATAGTCTCCGTAATTTTTCAGGTCATTCTGAGAACTTTTATTTCTGCACAAAAATAACTCTGAGGCAATTCTGCTAAAAGCAACGTCAGTCCGGCTTAGTTCCATTGAAATCATGCAAATTAGAGTCCAAAACAGGGGCAAAATAGTTTGGAAAAGTAGATACGATGGAGACGTATCAACTCCCCCAAGCCTAACCCATTGCTTGTCCTCAAGCAGTTCCGTTGACAAACTGAAAGTGATAAAGAAAAACTTTTACAAACTTTGATCTTGTTGTTGCAAATATGTATAGCCAACATTCAGGTTTTCAGCAAAGATTATGAACTAACCATATTCACAATAGCATTTAGGTCTAACATTTACTCATATCAATGGCATAATCAACTGGTGAGCAATAATAATAAATGTTGGATGACAACACTTTTTCAAAACAATCATGATATGATATAACAAAATGGTATCTCGATAGCCCTTTCTGAGACCGCAAAACATAAATGCAGAGCACCCTGAAGATCAAGGACTGGCTAGACATTATAAGTCATGGTAAAAGAGATCCAGTCACAGTCATACTCAATATCAATTAATAGCAAAGCATACAAATGACTGTGGTGCTCTCTAACTAGTGTTTTTTGAGCGGCATGCTTTCATTGTCAACATAACAACCAAGAGATCTCGGTATCTTCCATACTAGATACATTATAGGCGGTTCCCAAATAGAATGGTAAAGTTTTTACTCCCCTAATACGTCTCCAATGTATCTATAATTTTTAATTGTTCCATGCTATTATATTACCTGTTTTGGATGTTTATGGGCTTTACTTTACACTTTTATATCATTTTTGGGACTAACCTACTAACTGGAGGCCCAGCCCGAATTGCTGTTTTTTTACCTATTTCAATGTTACGAAGAAAAGGAATATCAAATGGAGTCCAAACGGGATGAAACCTTCGGGAGCGATCTTTTTGGAACAAATGCAAACAAGGAGACTTGGAGTGGATGTCAAGCAACAAACGAGGCAGCCAGGAGGGTGCCCGGCGCGCCTCCTGGGGGTGGGCGCGCCCCCACCCTCGTGGGCCCCTCGAGGCTCAACCGACGTACTTCTTTTGCCTATATATACTCCCATACCCTGAAAACATCAGAGAGCACCACGAAAACCTAATTCCACCACCGCAACCTTCTGTATCCGCGAGATCCCATCTTGGAACCTTCGCCGGCGCTCCACCGGAGGGGGAATCGACCATGGAGGGCTTCTACATCATCTCCAAGGCCTCTCCGATGAGTTGTGAGTAGTTTACCACAGACCTTTGGGTCCATAGTTATTAGCTAGATGGCTTCTTCTCTCTCTTTGAATCTCAATACAAAGTTCTCCTCGATCTTCTTGGAGATCTATTCGATGTAACTCTTTTTGCGGTGTGTTTGTCGAGATCCGATGAATTGTGGGTTTATGATCAAGTTTATCTATGAGAAATATTTGAATCTCCTCTGAATTCTTTTATGTGTGATTGGTTATCTTTGCAAGTCTCTTCAAATTATCAGTTTGGTTTGGCCTACGAGATTGATCTTTCTTGCAATGGGAGAAGTGCTTAGCTTTGGATTCAATCTTGCGGTGTCCTTTCCAAGTGACAGCAGGGGAAGCAAGGAACGTATTGTATTGTTGCCATCGAGGATAAAATTATGGGGTTTATATCATATTGCTTGAGTTTATCCCTATACATCATGTCGTCTTTCTTAATGCGTTACTCTGTTCTTCATGAACTTAATACTCTAGATGCAGGCAGGAGTCGGTCGATGTGTGGAGTAATAGTAGTAGATGCAGGTAGGAGTCGGTCTACTTGTCACGGACGTGATGCCTATATACATGATCATGCCTAGATATTCTCATAACTATGCACTTTTCTATCAATTGCTCGACAGTAATTTGTTCACCCACCATAATACCTATGCTATCTTGAGAGAAGCCACTAGTGACACTTTTGGCCCCCGGGTCTATCTTTTATCATATAAGTTTTTCATCTACTTTTATTTCCAATCTATATCGTAAAAAATACCAAAAATATTTATCTTATCTTATTATCTCTATCAGATCTCACTTCTGCAAGTTATCGTGAAGGGATTGACAACCCCTTTGCGAGGTTCTTATTTGTTTGTGTAGGTGCGTGGGACTTTTGAGGAGCCTCCTACTGGATTGATATCTTGGTTCTCAAAAACTAAGGGAAATACTTACGCCACTTTGCTGCATCACCCTTTCCTCTTCAAGGGAAAACAACGCAGTGCTCAAGAGGTAGCAAGAAGGATTTATGGCGCCGTTGCCGGGGAGGTCTTCACTCAAGTCAAGACATACCAAGTACCCATCACAAACTCATATACCTTGCATTACATTATTTGCCATTTGCCTCTCATTTTCCTATCCCCCACTTCACCCTTGCCGTTTTATTGGCCCTCTCTTTCCGTTCGCCTCTCTCTCTTTCGCTTGCCTCTTGAGTGCTCGTGTGTTAGTTAGTTTATTTCCGTTGTTATGGCTAGTCCTTTGTCCGCTCCTTTGTCTCCCGAGTTTGAAGTTCTTCACTTCAAGCAAAGACAAGGAGAAAACTTAAAAGATGCTTGGTATAGGATGATAGAATCTTATCGTAACTGCAGCTTAGAGGTGAATTTCAGGATTTTACTTCGCAATTTTTATGTTGGACTAGATATGTCCCATAGACAACTCTTGGATTGTGTTGGTAATTTTATCGAAATTGATCCTAATATTACGCATGGAATCATAGAGGGAATAGTGGGAACACTAGGCCAAAAAGGGGGGACGCATCCAACCCAAGTAGAGACACAAGTTTTCGGAAAGATTTGCGAAGTAACAAATGTTTTACAAAAATCTTTTGAACCCCTCAAGAGCATTAGCGGACATCTTCACCGCATGAATATGTTGATTACCCTTTGCAATAAGCGGTTGGATTCTTTAGATCTAAAAATTTCCGAATATGAAGGGAAACGTAAAGGACCTCCCGAATTCGAGCATGATTCCGCTAAGAAATTAATAATTAAAGATGGCACCACTTAGATCAATTCTCGCTTTTATGCCTAGCTAGGGGCGTTAAACGATAGCGCTTGTTGGGAGGCAACCCAATTTTATTTTTGTTTCTTTGCTTTTTTCTTCTGTTTAGTAATAAATATTTCATCTAGCTTCTGTTTGGATGTGGTTTTATGTTTCAATTAGTGTTTGTGCCAAGTAGAACCTATAGGATAACCTATGGTGATAGTTAATTTGATTCTGCTAAAAAACAGAAACTTGTGCACGCACAAGAATAATTTTAGTAAATCACAGAAACGTGATTTTGCATTCATTCTTTTTTCTGTAGATCATAGAGAAATTTCCCAGGACTTCCTATTTTGGTAGGATTTTTAGAGTTCTAGAAGTATTCGGAAGTGACATATTGATACAGACTGTTCTGTTTTTGACAGATTCTGTTTTTCATGTGTTGTTTGCTTATTTTGATGCATCTACAGCTAGTATTGGGGGGGGGGGTATGAACCATAGAGAATTTGTAATACAGTAGGTTTAACAACAATATAAATAAAGAATGAGTTCATTACAATACCTTATGTGGTGGTTTTCTTTCTTGCACTAACGGAGCTTATGAGATTTCCTGTTGAGTCTTGTATCATGAAGTTTTCAAGTTTTGGGTAAAAATTTGATGGACTATGGAATAAGAAGTGGCAAGATGTAACGCCCCGGATTCCATGCGCCAGGTGTCCGCCAGTTATTCCCCGTAGTTGCCTTGTCTTTTGCTTACGTGTTGCACTTTGCCATGTCATCATCTGCATTTCATATCATGTCATCATGTGCATTTCATTTCGCATACGTGTTCGTCTCATGCATCCGAGCATTTTCCCCGTTGTCCGTTTTGCAATCCGGCACTCCTATGTCATCCCGCGTTCCCCTCTTCTCTCTTTTCGTGAGTGGGTGTTAAACATTCTCGGAATGGACCGAGGTTTGATAAGCGGCCTTGGTATACCACCGGTAGACCGCCTGTCAAGTTTCGTGTCATTTGGAGTTCGTTTGATACTCCAACGGTTAACCGGGTAACCGCAAAGCCTCTTTTGTTTGCAGCCCTCCAAAGTGGCCCAAAACCCATCTAACTCCCCTCCATGCTCTCGGTCGTTCGATCACGATCGCGTGGCCGAAAACCGCTCCTCATTTGGACTCTCCTAGCTCCCTCTACCTATAAATATGTGACTCCCCCCGAATTTCGCGGATGAATCCCCCCGAAACCCTAGCTTCTTCCTCCTCCCGCAGCCGGACACGTCCGGACCCCGCCGGACACGTCCGTGCCGCCCCCGCGCCCAATCGGACGCCGCCACCTGTCGCGCCGCCGCTCCCCGCGCGTCGGCCCGCCGGGGCCCAGGCGGGGCCCTGCCGGCCCGCGCGCCGCCCGCCGCCGCCCGGGCGCCTCGCCCCGTCGCGCCGCCGCCGCAGGCTCCCTCCGGCGCCCC